>NC_025996.2:53663524-53805849 GCF_000442705.2 Elaeis guineensis | reverse complement strand
ATCGCAGCCCCCTTGCCGGGGACGTCGAGTTCTCCAACCCCCACCCCTGAGGTCTGAGACCTCCGATCTTGTATTTTTATTTCATCATAATTTTTCTTTTCTTTTTTTGTCTTCAAAAATCATCCAATCAATAAAGTTGAATTTCTTGTCGCGGATGGCTTCTCCTCCCTCCCCTTCTTCTCTCTGCTTTTCTTCCTGCGATGAGTCATGCTTTGACGCTTTTGCTTTTCGATGGCAGTGTCCTGCAGAAGCACTTTCCCTGCCCCTGGGGATCCCGCTGAAGTCGACGATCCAGCGGCTGAAGAAGGAAATCCTTCACTTGACAAAAAAGTCAAAGAAGATGGAGGGTGAGCTTTGCAGATTGAGGGAAGGTCATTCTGAAGCCACCGCGGAGGCCACCCACTTTCGAAATCTTCACGTGAAGGGGATCTTGGAGTATAGCCGGAGGAAGGCAAATTTTGCGAAGGAGCTTGAGGAATGCAAGAAGAGCGCCAGCGATCGAATTTGGGCTCAGGCCGCCAGGATTAGCGCCCTCAAGGTGGAACTGTCAGCCGCGAAGGGAAAGATCGGCCAGTTGGAAGGAAGTTCATCCCGGCTCTTGGCCTGGGTCGACGGCGACCAGGAGTGGTCGAGGAAGGTCTCCGACCTTCAGCAGCAGCTTCAGGATGCCGAGGTGAGCCACGACGTGCATCGGGCCAGCTGGCGCAGGTAGGTGGAGGAATATAAAGGGAGACTCAGGGCGGCGACCGACGAAGTCGACCGTCTCCAGAGGCAGCTGGCCAACAGGGCTCAGCTTACTTCCACCCGGGATTCCGATGAGCTCCAGTCCCTAAGGGAAACCGTTGAAGAGATTTCTATTGCCCTCAGAGAAAAGACAGCCGAGCTGCAACAACTGAAGATCCAACTGGCGTACGAGCAGCGGGCCATCGCGGATGCAGAGGCAAATTCGAGGTCTTGAGGAAGAGGCATCGAGAGGCGGAGGTCGAGAGCCAGCGACTTCGCCGGGCGCTCCTGGACGCACTGCAGAGAAGGGGGGAGCTAGAAGAAGAAATTGAGAATCTAAGGCAGTCCTGGATGAGGGGTGGAGCAGATAACTCTAGGTCGGAGGGAGCAGAGCCTCCTTAGAGCTCTTTTCATCCTTCCGTCTTTTCATGTATATACTTCCCTTTTTGTTGTTTTATCCCGCTTTTGTCGTTTTGCTTTTCTTTCCTTGGCCTTCCAAGCTTTGTAGTGTGTATTTTGGAAATGAAATGAGAAGGGTATTTTGTATTACCTCATCGCGCGTTGTCTTAAATTGTCGTCCGTGGAACTTTTCTTATCGTTTGACTTGTCTGATGCTGACGTCGTTGGGAGGCACTCGGTCGTCGATGCATTAGCTTGCCTTCCTTGTCGTACATGGCTGTAAGCCCGAGCTTGGCGGTCCAGACTCCGCATTACTTCGGGGATGTTGCTGTCTTCTTGACCTGTGTAGGGGGTCTTCTTAGAGGCCGGGGGTGTTTGGTAGGAACTCCCTGTCTTTGTTGGGATGAAGTTCTTTAGGTCTCTGGTGCGGTCCGTCCTTCATCTGTTTCCGTCGTAGCTCGTCACCCTTCCTTTTTAATCTTCTTCCTCTTCTCAGAGTGAGGGCCCTACCCTCGCTTTTGCGGGGTTGCATAGGAGCGTGGAGGTGCCACTGAGGGGCTTTTTCCCTTCATCCGATCTTGTTGGGCGATCGGGTTTCGTCACCATCAGGATGAGGTTCTCCCCCCGTTCCCGCGGGGGCACGTAAGGACCATTGCCAGGGCGGGCGGAGCCTTTCTTGCTGCAGAAGTCATGGATGGAGCCCGGCTCCCGTAGGAGTCTGGGTGAAGTCTCTCTTGCTGCAGAAGTCACGGACGGAGCCTGGCTCCCGTAGGAGTCCGGGTGGAGTCTCCCTTGCTGCAGAAGTCACGGACGGAGCCCCCGTAGGTCCGGGGGCCTGGCGGCCGACGGAGCCCGGCTCCCGTAGGAGTCTGGGTGGAGTCTACCTTGCTGCAGAAGTTACGGACGGAGCCCGACTCCCGTAGGAGTTCGGGTGAAGTCTCCCTCGCTGCAGAAGTCACGGACGGAGTCTGGCTCCCGTAGGAGTCCGGGTGAAGTCTCCCTTGCTGCAGAAGTTACGGATGGAGCCCGGCTCCCGTAGGAGTCCGGGTGAAGTCTCCCTCGCTACAGAAGTCACGGACGGAGCCCGGCTCCCGTAGGAGTTCGGGTGAAGTCTCCCTTGCTGCAGAAGTCAGGACGGAGCCCGGCTCCCGTAGGAGTCCGGGCCTTCGACCTTGCTCAAGTCGGGATGGGGTTCTCCTCCTGTTCCTGACATGGCCATGGGGGCACGTTAGGGTGCGATAAGGCCTCTCCCTCCATCTGGTCTAAAAGAACCAGGCCTTTGACTTTGCTCATGTCAGGACGAGGTCCTTCTCCTGTTCCTGACATGGCTGTGGGGGCACGTTAAGGCGCTGTAAGGCCTCTCCCCCCATCCGGTCTAAAAGAACCGGGCCTTTGACTTTGCTCATGTCAGGACGAGGTCCTCCTCCTATTCCTGACATGGCTGTGGGGGCACGTTAGGGCACTGTAAGGCCTCTCCCCCCATCCGGTCTAAAAGAACGGGCCTTTGACTTTGCTCATGTCAGGACGAGGTCCTCCTCCTGTTCCTGACATGACTGTGGGGGCACATTAGGGCACTGTAAGGCCTCTCCCCCCATCCGATCTCGAGATAATCAGACCTTCATTTTAGGCATGTTAGGATGAGGTTCTCCCCCCGTTCCTAACATAACTTTGTTTCAGGCGTTTGAAGGGGTTATATCCAGTCGTGACAAATCCATGCCAAATGGGAAGAGTACGTCAAGTAGAAAGAAATTTAGATTCAAGGTGAAATCGTAAGTGATACATTTACATGTTTTCCGAGTTCCACGGTTGCGAAAGGTCTGCTCCTCCTTGAGGCCCTCCAGTGATGGAGTCGATGGTCCCGATGGGAGGCCGGTCCCCGGGCTGCTCCTCCCTTCTTGGTGGTTCAGGTTGCGGAAGGGCCCTTGGCCGATCTCCTCTACCCTCAGGCCTGCGTCGGATGAACCTGTCGAGTCGACCTCACCGGATGAGTTCCTCGATCTCATCCCGGAGCTGGATGCATTCCTCCGTGTCATGGCCGTGGTCGCGATGGTAGAGACAGAACTTGTTGGGGTTGCGCTTTTCGTGGTGTGTGCGCATCCTCTCCGGCCTAGGGAGCTGCTCCCTGACCTCCATCAGTACCTGGGCCTTCGAGGCGTTGAGGGGGGCGTAGTTGCGGAATCTCTCCGGTGGAGAACCCCGTCGAGCCCCGCGATCCGGACTTCTCTGCCTACGCATCTGGGGTGGAGTATGGGCATGCTTGTGCCCAGGAGGGGATCGAGAATGCGGCCGGGCTTCTCTTGGCCCTTTTTCGATCGCGGGCTTACTCGAGTCTCCCGCCTACCGCTCCCTCACTGTCTCTTCATCCTTCATTTTGAAGGCTTCTTCCGTTCGGGCGTATCCTTCAGCCCGAGCCAGCAAATCAGCAAAATCCCTGGGGTACTTCTTCTCCAGGGAGAATAAAAGGTCATTCTTCTGAAGGCCACCCTTCAGGGCGGCCATTGCGACTGATTGGTCCAAGTTTCGGACCTCCAGCGCCGCGATGTTGAAACGGTTGATGTAGGCCCGAATGGACTCCCCTTCCCTCTGCTTGATATTGATTAGGGACTCCGAACCTTTTCGGGGGCACCGGCTGCTGACAAAATGGGCCACAAATTGGTGGCTCATTTGATCGAAGGAAAAGATGGTACCCGGTTTCAAAGCCGAGTACCAGTTCCTCATCGCTTCCTTCAAGGTGGATGGGAAGGCCCGGCATAGAATGGCGTCAGGAGCACCGTGAAGTAGCATCATCATCCGAAAGGCCTCCAGATGATCAACCGGGTCCGAAGTCCCATCGTAGCTTTCGAACTGGGAGAGCTTGAGTTTGGCGGATCGGTTCCTGTATGATCATTTGAGAGAAGGGAGGGTCAGTACAAATATCCTCACCATAAGCGGGGGGAGCATGATGGAGTTCTTCGATCCACCGGTTCATCTCCTGGAGCCTCCAGTCCAGGAAATCCTCCCGACTTCGAGTCTCGAGGGTCCTCTGGCAGAATGGGGGCAGAGATCTTCCAAGGGTGGAGTCATGGTCCGATTGAGGGCTCTCCACCCTCGGGTTCGTTTTCCCAGGAAGGACGGGGTGGCTGGCCCAGGTGGCCCGCCCCGCCGTCGGATTCTGGTGTTCCAGGGACACCCTTTCCAGGCGTACTGATGCCTGCGGCTGCTGCTGTTGCATAGCATGCACAGCTTCTGTGAGGCCCTTGACCTGCTGCGCCAGCAGGTCAAACTGCTCCGCGCCGACCACCGCCGCCGGAGGAGGAGGAGGAGGTTGAGAAACAGGAGGGGAGGCCGGAGCCTGAGATCTGGCCGCGGAGGCCGTGGACCATCATGTGGACGCCTTGCGGGGAGGCATCAAGTAAGGATCCCGTGGGGGAAACAAGGAGTGGGTGCCGGAGGAGACGATCGGAGGCGGCTCTGTTGAGCGCTCCTTTAAGAACAAGGGTACTGCGAAGATACAGACCCTTCTTCTAGCGCCAATCCTGTTGGTGCAAAAATCGTTCGTGCTGGAGAAGCTGGAGTCGAGGGAGTTACGGTCACCGTCGGGACCTGTAAAGGAAGTCTAAACCGGAGGTGGGGTTGCTCCGGCAAGACCCTCCGACGCTCAAGTCAGTTCTCTGCCTCAACAAGAATGGAGTGCTCGAACGGAGAATTTAGCAGAGTTTTTAGGTAAAAAATAGAGCTTATCGAATAACATATCTGGGGCCTCCTTTTATAGGTGGAGGGGGCAGTAGCCTGATAGCGATATCTGTAACCGTATGGTAGTGGGCTGCCCAGGGTCAGATGGAGTTTGCTGTGAAGAGTAGTGGAGTGGACCCATGGCTATCACCGGGGCATGCCACGTGGAGTCTGCCGCGGAGAGTGGAGCGACGTCTGTTGTCGCGACTTGCCAGCGGATGGGAGAATCGCGCGGTATCCGTCGCAGGAAGTGGAGCAGGATCGTGGCCGTTATTGTGGCCTGTCAGGGAGTAGTGGAGCTGCGCGGGATCCGTCGTAGGAAGTGGAGCAGTGCTGTGGCCGTTACTGCGGCCTGTCAGGGAGTGATGGAGCTGCGTGAAATCCGCCGCAGGAAGTGGAGCAGGATCGTGGCCGTTATTGTGGCCTGCCTGGGAGTGCAGATCCGTCGGCTGAAGTTCGGCAGCGATCGGAGCTGATGACGGAGTCCGGCTCCTGTAGGAGTCCGGATGGAGTCCTCCTTGCGGTTGGAGTCGTGGGCAGAGTCCGGCTCCCGTGGGAGTCCGGGCGGAGTCCTCTCGGAGTTGAAGTCGCGGGCGGAGCCTGGCTCCGTAGGAGTCCGAGCAGAGTCCCCTACAATCAAAGTCAGGTGCGAAGTCCGGCTCCCGTAGGAGTCCAGACGGATCTTACCGACGGTTGAAGTTGGCGACGGAGCCCGGCTCCCATAGGAGTCCGGGTGGAGTCCCCTGCAATCAAAGTCAGGTGCGAAGTCCGGCTCCCGTAGGAGTCCGGACGGATCTTACCGATGGTTGAAGTTGGCGACGGAGCCCGGCTCCCGTAGGAGTCCGGGCGGAGTCCTCCTTGCGGTTGGAGTCGTGGGCGGAGCCCGGCTACTGTGGGGAGTCCGGACGGAGCCCGGCTCCCGTGGGAGTCCGGGCGGAGTCCTCCTTGCGGTTGGAGTCATGGGCGAAGCCCGGCTCCCGTGGGAGTCCGGGCGGAGTCCTCTCGGAGTTGAAGTCACGGGCGGAGCCCGACTCCCGTAGGAGTCTGGGCGGAGTCCCCTGCAATCAAAGTCAGGTGCGAAGTCTGGCTCCCGTAGGAGTCCGGACGGATCTTACCGACAGTTGAAGTTGGCGACGGAGCCCGGCTCCCGTAGGAGTCCGGGCGGAGTCCTCCTTGCGGTTGGAGTCGTGGGTGGAGCCCGGCTACCATGGGGAGTCCGGGCGGAGCCCGGTCCCGTGGGAGTCCGGGCGGAGTCCTCCTTGCTGTTGGAGTCGTGGGCGGAGCCCGGCTCCCGTGGGAGTTCGGGCGGAGTCCTCTCGGAGTTGAAGTCGCGGGCGGAGCCCGGCTCCCGTAGGAGTCCGGGCGGAGTCCTCTCGGAGTTGAAGTCGCGGGCGGAGCCCGGCTCCCGTAGGAGTCCGGGCGGAGTCCCCTGCAATCAAAGTCAGGTGCGAAGTCCGGCTCTCGTAGAAGTCCAGACAGATCTTACCGATGGTTGAAGTTGGCGACGGAGCCCGGCTCCCGTAGGAGTCCGGGCGGAGTCCTCCTTGCGGTTGGAGTCATGGGCGGAGCCCAGCTCCCGTTGGAGTCCGAGCGGAGTCCTCTCGGAGTTGAAGTCGCGGGAGAAGCCCGACTCCCGTAGGAGTCCGGGGAAGTCCCCTGCAATCAAAGTCAGGTGCGAAGTCTGGCTCCCGTAGGAGTCCGGACGGATCTTACCGGCGGTTGAAGTTGGCGACGGAGTCCGGCTCCCGTAGGAGTCCGGGCGGAGTCTTCCTTGCGGTTGGAGTTGTGGGCGGAGCCCGGCTACCGTGGGGAGTCCGGGCGGAGCCCGGCTCCCGTGGGAGTCCGGTGGAGTCCTCCTTGCGGTTGGAGTGATGGCGGAGCCCGGCTCCCGTGGGAGTCCAGGCGGAGTCCTCTCGGAGTTGAAGTCGCGGGCGGAGCCCGGCTCCCGTAGGAGTCCGGGCGGAGTCCTCTTCGAGTTGAAGTCGCGGGCGGAGCCCGGCTCCCGTAGGAGTCCGGGCAGAGTCCCCTGCAATCAAAGTCAGGTGCGAAGTCTGGCTCCCGTAGGAGTTCGGACGGATCTTACCGGCGGTTGAAGTTGGCGACGGAGCCCGGCTCCCGTAGGAGTCCGGGCGGAGTCCTCCTTGCGGTTGGAGTCATGGGCGGAGCCCGGCTCCCGTGGGAGTCCGGGCGGAGTCCTCTCGGAGTTGAAGTCGCTGGCGGAGCCCGGCTCCCGTTGGAGTCCGGGCGGAGTCCCCTGCAATCAAAGTCAGGTGCGAAGTCTGGCTCCCGTAGGAGTCTTGACGGATCTTACCGACGGTTGAAGTTGGTGACGGAGCCCGGCTCCCGTAGGAGTCCGGGCGGAGTCCTCCTTGCGGTTGGAGTCGTGGGCGGCGTCCGGCTCCCGTGGGAGTCCGGGCGGAGTCCTCTCGGAGTTGATTCTGTCGAGAACTTCGGCTGTGGGTATTTTATACCCAACACCAATCCTGTTGGTGCAAAAATCTGCTCGCACCGGAGAAGCTGGAGTCGAGGGAGTTAGGTTGCCGCCGGGACCTGCAAAGGAAGTCTAAACCGTAGGTGGAGTTGCTCCGGCAAGACCCTCCGATGCTCAAGTCAGTTCTCTGCCTCTACAAGAATGGAGTGCTCGAACGGAGAATTTAGCAGAGTTTTTAGGTATTCAATTTTAGCATATGAAGTAGATCCTAGTGTTCTATATTTTATATATGTATGATGCAGATTAAAAGATATTTTAATCTTCTATTTTACTGTATTGTTTAAAAAAAAAATTTTGAAACATACGTGTATGCCCTGAGACGAAGTTCCAACACCTAATAATATTTAAAATTTAAATTTTAAATTCCCCCTAGCATCTTTTCAATATTTGAAATTCAAATTTTCTATACAAACAAAACTCTATCTTTTAAATTTTAGAATTTAAATTTTAAAATTGAGAAACTTCCATCATGCCGCCATCGGAAGTGGAGCATGGCCAACCATCATAGGAGATCGTTGGTTCAGCTTGGCCCAAGAGAGGAGAGGAAGGCCCAAAGCTTGTCTGCAGCCTAGAGAAAGGGGTCTGATGGCTATTTAATGGCTAGATCTAATTGGTAACGACACCAACTACTTCAGAGAAGAAGGTAGAAAGAGAAAGAATTGACTGACCATCTTCAAAGGGGGACAGAGTTAACTACCAAGGGGGTTGATCAATACAAGAGAAAGAAGAGAGAAGAGGGAGAAATAGGAAGGTTTCCTATAGCTGGTTCAAGCATGGCACCAAGAAAGAGGAGAAGGAATTTAGCAATCAGGAAAGTGTGAGTGCCAGCAACAACACTAACTACGTCAGAAAGGAGAGAGAGAGGTATAGAGGAGGCATCCGATAGCTAGAAGGAGAGAAATAGAGAGAGGGGAAGAAAAAAGGACTTCTAGTGGCTGGCCCACTATCGAGAAGGGTTGATGAATGCCTTGATCATAGCAACATGAGAAAAAAGAAGCAGTTCGATGCCAAAAAGGGCCTCTACACTTTCTTAGGAGGAGAAAAGAAGAGGAAGGAGAGAGAAAGGGGTGAGGAAGAAGGTCTTGACCAGCTATCTACGAAAGGGATGACTTGATCCCATCATGAGAAAGGAGAAGAGGAATTCTATAGCCAATGAAAAGAGTCCATCTCTTATCAAAAAGAAAGAAGAGAGTCAGTCAGTCAGCGCAAAGAGAGAAAGGCATCTGACAGTTAGAAGAGAAGGGAGGAAGAGAGAGAGCTAGGGGAGGATAGGATAACGATCTGATCAACCATCATTAAAGGGTTAAGAGGGAGCATTGAAATAGATCCGATGGCTACCCAACGACCAAAAAGGGCCCGTGATGCCCCAATCATGACACTGAGAAAGAAGTGAAGGAGCCTAACCCGATGACAAAGAGGGAGGAGAGTGAGAGAGAGAGAAAAAGAGGGATAGAAGATGGTATAGCCTAATCAAAGAGAGAGAATGGAGGAAGAGACTCCAACATCGAGAAGAAGAGAAGAGAGAGGAGCAAGAGGAGAGAGAGAGAAGGGAAAGGGTTGGAGGTGAAGAGGAGGTCCGAATAAAAAGGGCTTGCAGGCTTCATCTATCCATCGAAGGGGTTTATTACTATAGGAGAAGAAAGGGGTTGATCACTATAGTCGATCATGAAGAGGATGGGGGGATGACCTCACACAAGAAAGAGAGAAGAGGGGAGGAAGAGGGGGAGAGGGAGGACAGAAGAAGAGAAGAGATGGAGAGCAAGGAGGGATAGATATTGGAAGGAGAAGAGGAAGAAGAGGGAGAGAAGAGGTAGGGGAGAGGGATGAAGAAAAGAGGGGAGCCAGGAAAGAGAGGGGGGGAGCAGCCTGGGGGGAGAGAGAGGGAGGGAGGGAGGGGAGGAGACTGGCCATCCGAGGATGGGTACCACTGAAGATGGTCTTTTGTACTGCTTGATCCATAATTTAGAATTTATTTGCATACAAAAAATTATAATAGTTATGTTGTGTTGGGTGGTGGAGCTTAATCCATCCAATTATTGAGCTTGATCCACGTGAACAATAGTCTGAAAGACGTAGGCCCATGAAATCCCCTGCGAGCGCATGAGAGAAAGAACCCAACACATGCGGCCCAGCTTGTTTTCTTCCACTAGTCCACGATGGACCAATAAATGGGGTATTAGTCCATATCAGAGTAATAGACCTTTAGTGGTCTAAGGCAAATTCACGGGGTCTACATAAAGGAACAGTGTCCGTTGGAAAGTCTTAGCGAGCGGCGCGTTTGGTGGATGCGGGTGCGGGTCTGATTGAGGTTCTGTTAAGATGCTGGGAAGAAGAGATTAACAAGAAATCTGAAATCTTTTCTTATCAGTTTCAACCTCTTTCTCTATGGGTTTCACGTCGTTTGAGGCCTTTAAAAGGGCCTATGGGTAGTGGATTTCTATGTAACATAATAGAGAGTCTAGAGAGAGGTAACAAAGAGAGTTTGTGAGATTTTGAGGGATTTTCTTTGGAGATTTTTTTGGGATTTTTGAGAGCTATTGCAAGAAGCTTCTTCCAAAGAGAGAAGAGAAGTGTCCACACAAGAGAGAGAAGAAAGATTTCTTCCAAGAGAGAAGAAGAGGAGACATGCGAGGCTAGAGAAAGAATTTTCTTCTAGGAGGTGCCACCTGTAGAGAGGGAGAGATTTTTTTCTTTTATTTTTTTTTCTTCTGTTTTACTCCTATAAATCCCTTGCTGTAACATAAAGGAAAAATGTATATTCTGTGCGGCCATGGACGTAGGAGTAAAAGACTCCGAACCATATAAATTTTTTTATGTTTTGTTTTGTGTTTGTGTATTTTTTTATTTTTTCTTTCTCTTGTCATGCGCTACCATAATCCACTGCACATTGTCCCCTAACAACTGGTATCAGAGCACTCGATTTGAGGAAATGAGAGGTGAAGAAAAGGTCAAGATCGATAAGTTCGATAGAAAAGACTTCAATTTCTGAAAGATGAAGATTGCGGATTATTTATATCAAAAAAGACTTCATCTACCTCTTGGAGGAAGGAAATCTAAAGACATGTCACAAGCAGATTGAAATTTATTGGACCGCCAGGCTCTGAGAAGCATCCGTTTGACATTGGTCAGGAACGTCGCATTCAACATCCTGAAGGAAAAGATAACAGCTGATTTGATGAAAGCTCTATCTAACATACATAAGAAGCCTTTGGCCTCCGACAAGATATACCTTATACATCATCCATTTAGTTTGAAGATGCTTGAAGATGCAGCTGTTACTGATCAAACCAATAAATTCAATCAAATTATTGGTCAATTAAGCTCTGTTGATATTAATTTTGAGGATAAAATTTGTGCTTTAATTTTACTATCTTTTTTGTCCGAGAGTTGAGGTACTACTATGACAGCGGTGAGTAATTCTTGTGGCTCAAACAAGCTGAAATTTGAAGAGATCTAAAACCTGATTCTCAGTGAAGATATCAGAAGAAAAGAATCTAAAGAGAATTCTGGTTCTGTCTTGGTTACTCAAGAAGGCAGAGGAAGAACTACATAACGCAACAAAGTTTGTAGGAGATCCAAATCTAAATAGAGGAGCTAATCAAGATCGAAAAATGATGGCTGTTGGCACTATAGCAAGAAAGGGCACATCAAAAAAAAATGCTGGGTAAGAAAGGATAAAGGATAGAATGAGGAATCTATTAATGTAACAATAGAGGCAACTGCTGATGCTCTAGTCCTCAACATAGACAGTCCGATGGAGTCTTGGATCCTAGACTTCGGAGCTTCATTTCATTCCATCTCACAAAAAGAGTGTATGTTGAATTATACTATTGGAGATTTTGGAAAGGTTTATCTTGCTAATGATGAGCTGTTGAATATTGTGAGAAAAGGTGATGTGCACATAAGGATGCTAAACCAGTCAGTATAGAAGCTCAAGAATATCAGACGTGTTTTAGGTTTAAAGAGGAATTTGATTTCAGTTGGACAGTTGGATGCTGAGGGGTACATTATGATTTTTATTGGCGACTCTTAATAGATCACCAAAGGTGCTATAGTGGTAGCACAAGGAAGCAAGATGGGTATCCTCTACATGATGAGTAATATCAGAGATTCAGTGATACTGGCACTGGCAGACTCAGAGTTGTGGCATTACAGATTGGATCACATGAGCAAGAAAGGATTGCAAGTATTGTTAAAAAGGGGTAAGATGACAAGTCTAAAGTCTCTTGATGTTGGTCTCTGTAAGAATTGTATTCTTGAAAAGCAGAAGAAGGTCAGTTTCTTCAAGATTGATAGAACACCAAAGGCAAAAAAGTTAAAGCTTGTACATAGATATGTAGGATCCCTCTTCGGTTCCATTCCTTAGAGGCTCGCGATACTATGTGACGTTCATCGATGATTCCACTAGAAAGGTATAGATTTATTTTTTGAAGAATAAATCTAATGTATTTTCTACTTTCAAGAACTGAAAGAGTCTGGTGGAGAACAAGTCTGGTGAGAAAATTAAGTACCTGAGATCAAATAATGAAGGTGAATATAATAGCATCAAGTTCAAAGAGTTCTGCACAGCTGTTGGGAATAGTATCCCAAAGCTAATTGTCAGCCTGTTGACGGTTGTACTCTTTCTTGTATTAGTATATGAATTATAAATTAAATAAAAGTTATTTTGGTATTTTTCATTACAAATTATTTTATCTTCTAATGAACTCCTGTGTTGTGGTGAAGTCCTTAGGACTATTTGACTCGACAAAGGAGGATTTGTCGTTTAGTCCTTAAACCTATTCGCGACCAAATGATATGTTGTTACCAAGAACAACAGCGTTTATCAAGCATAGGTCGTTGTGTCCATATGGGTTGGTTATCCTCTTAACCAAGGAGTGTAGAGACACTGGTATGGCATATAGGTGAGATATAAGGGTACATCTGCACTGAACGTGACCGACTTCTAAGTTTTTTCTACTGTCAAGATTTGCTCCGATGGGATATGGGTATAAATATCCCTCCGACCTGAGACTTCCATGGTGACTTGCAAGCAACTCACTATACTTAGGCACTGGACTACCTGAATTTCTAATTCAGTGACGGAAGGCTGCTGGGTGTAGTCAAGAACTTGACTTGTCGGTGCGTGTGTCAAGATGGGATTGACCACTCTAGTTCAGGAGCTGTGTACAGTCGTATTTCAATTTAGCAAAATCTTGGTCAGGGTAGTCCTAGTGAGGAGTCACAAGACTATTTGAGTTGAGCATGCTTCGGATGATCTAATCATGGTTGACAATTTAACCCTGAGTCGTCCTATACACAGGGGTCAAAAGGGATGAATTATACAGTAATCATATTCGCATAGGTTCTGAATGTTGCGATTATGACTATTCAATCTATCCGGATGTCGGGTACCATTGCTAGATGGTCACTTCAATTAGTACAAGAATTGATTCCTGTGCTACCGACTTAGGTTCGAACCTGCAGGGTCACACACATTAGAGGTTCCTATCTGATCTGATGGCTGGTGAAGAGTCCCACTGGACTGGGACTCTTCGACCAAGAGTCCTAATGCTCGGAGACTCTGAGTCCTATGTGTCTGAGACTCTATGATCGAGAATCAGGATTCTCTGATCATGAGTTTCACATATTTTGGGTACCGGGATCAAGAGTCCCACTGGTTTGGGACTCTTCGATCAAGGTTTCATATCGATGGACTTTGATGCCCGATTGCCCATCAGATTTAGACTCAGTATTTATGAGAGATTTAATTAGTGATTTGATCACTAATTAACTCAATTTGATTGAATAATTATTTTTGGATCAAGTCCAATTGAATTGGATTCAGTTGGGTTTGACCCGATTAGGTTAAGAGTTGACCTAATCGCCGAGGTGGTTTGGTCCCTGATCTGATCAGGGGTTGGGCTTAGTCAATTCTTTATTTGATTAAGATTTTATTGAACCTAATTAAGCCTAATTGTGTTGAGTTTAATTTAGTCTAACTATTCCTAACCTATTTTAATAAGGTTGGTTCAATTAGGTTTGAAACCACCTTTGACTTATCTCCCTGTGCCACCTCACCTCACCTGCACCTATTTGAATTCACGAGAAATGAGATCTCATGAATTTTCTCTCATGCAGAAGCCTTCCCACACCCCTCCTTTGTTTGCCATTTTGAGTGGATAAAGATGGTTGGTTGGTCATTCAAATTCAAATCAAGTTTGAATTTAAATGGGCAACTAATCTCATGCGCCACCTTATCCACTTGTGCGCCACTTACTCTACACGAGAAAAAGTTTCTCATGTACACTCTCCATGCACAAAGAGCCCACGCCCCTCTCTTCTCTTGCCTTGAGTGGATAAGGATAGATTGGTTGGCATTTGAATTCAAATTTGATTTGAATTCAAGTGAGCAACCACCTAGCTTTATTCTCTCACGCGGTGAAGATGCGGTAAAGACACGATCTTGCACTATTTTAAAAAGAAAAGAGAAGGTGGGATGTGCACATGATTTTCTTAGAAAGAGAGGTTGCGTGAGAAGGCCTTGTGTGTGAGATTGAGAGTTCAAAAATTTCGAGAGAAAAGAAAAGAAAGATTTTGGGTGCAGAGTTTTCTGTGTGTACCCTAGGGTTACTGCCTAGTGTTCGAGAAGTGAGAAGGTGAGCTACGAGTGTTGTGAGCCCACCAGACTTCAGGGAGAACTTCATCAACCTCTCAACTATCTCTGCTGACGATCCGAAGTATCTGAGGAATCGACAGACACCGATCGAAGGAGTTCGATCAGCATCAGCCGTCGAAAGAGTTCTACAACGAACTAGCATTCATGAGGAGCCGATCAGATTGGAAGCTTCGTATGGACGATCTACAGAGACCAAACATACTGTGTGGCTATATTGCAATGATTAGACCTTTCCGACGGTGATCAGACTGCAGCGATCGACTACCTGCACGAAGATAATATGTTCTGAACACATAACAGTATAACGTTTACTGTAAAAGTTTAAATTTCAAATTTAAATACATGCCATATATATCATATTTAGATTCTTATGTAGGATTAATATATGTTAATTAATTAGATTAATTAATAATTTTTACTGTAAAATTATAATTTTAAAAAGTTTTAAAATTACCGTTTTACCCCTGCACTGAAATTCACCACAAATGGTATCAGAGTAGGTTCTAAAATATTATATACATTTGCATGCATAGATTAAGTAGTAATCTAAAAGTTTAATTTTAAAATTTAAATTTGAAATTTAAAATTTAAAATTTAAAATTTAAATTTTGAAATTTAAATTTTGAAATTCAAAATTCAAAAATTTGAAATTTAAAATTTGAAATTTAAAATTTGAAATTTGTTTGAAATTTCAAATTTGAAATTTAAAATTTAAAATTCAAAATTTGAAATTCAAAATTTAAAATTTGAAATTTGAAATTTGTTTGAAATTTAAATTCAAAATTTAAAATTTGAAATTTGAAATTTAAAATTTAAAATTGATATATTTAGATATACTTGATCCAAGTAGCAAGTAGTTTAATTGGATTGGTTGCCATGGTCGTCCGGTCATAGGAAAAAGTAGGATTTAAAGGCCCTCTCCTCCCATTTGATGGGGTTCTCCTATGGCGGTAGGGGTGCCGATGCGATTATATTCCATGCAGACAAAGCAGCGAAAGGAATTAATTGTAAAGGTTTAAATGTAAAATTTATCATGAATGTGTTAGATTAGATCTAAAAAAATATTCATGATTTATTTTGATTGAGTTATTTTCTGTTATGTAATTAGCAATAGGATTGCTGTTTATGAAATGTGCTGGTCCATTTGTGAAATGAGTCAACACATTTGGTGAACAGAAAATAAAACTTTCAAATTTAAAAATTATTTTCAAAATATCAAACCCTGACCCATCAGTCCAAATACTTAATTAAAAGAATTAAGTGTTGTCTAGTTGGTCTAGAATTGTGAATTAAGACCTAAGACAATTGCATAAACTTGTGGCTCAATGAGTTAGATGGATTAGGTCCATAATTGGGTTAGACCTAAGGTTAGCTTAAAGAAATGGACTAAATTAGAGTAATTGATCAAATCTAATCAAAAGTTGAATTAGATTAGGTCAAGGACACTCTAGACTCAACTCCAATAGTTGTAGTTGAATGGGTCCATATCTTTAACTAGACCAAGATAGACTTAATTCATGGCTATGCGGTGGAACCTTATTTACTAAGTTGATCAAATTAAAACTAATAAACCGATTGGTGTCTAAGGTAAGTTCGGCAGTCTGATCAGTAGTTTTTAACTGGGAGCTACTCGCATTGATTTGATCTCTGACGAGTTAATGACATATCCCTTCCACTGATCTCACTTACCTGGCCAACCTGGTGAGTTAGATTTTGATTAGATCACTCAGTGATTAGGGCTCACCCATGTCATTAGGTAAATCAGTGTGACTGATTTAGGTGCTCCTAATGCTGGCTTTAATTAAATCTTTTTTAATCTGACTTGGTGAAGTCAGTGGGAGGATTAAAATTGGTTGGTTAATTTCTTCTCTTCTATCCTTTAATAAAATCCTCAAAAATTATTAGGTCCCTAAAAATGATTAAGTTATAGTGATAACTAAGTCATAGCCTCCCATTAAGTGAGTGATAATGAGTCCATTAGTTTAATAATCACTGGAGGCCCAAAGGCCTGGTGCTTATTGACTAATGAAATTATCATTCATAATATGATTATTTGGTTGAGTCTTTCTGATGGTGGTCAGGTTGGTCGGCCAAAGTCGGGCCTGATCATTTATTGATCAGATTCACCAAATCAAGTCATGTTAATGGTTGGACCTAACCAGATCTTTTCAGTGGAGGCCAAAGCCTACTGATTAGGTTCTAGGGCAAAATTAATTACTAGAAGTTGTTTAGAGAAATAACTGGTTATGAACCTACCTATAGATGCACATGGGTTGACCAACCAAAGTTAGGCGCGTGTGTGGTCTGTGTGGATTCTAGTACCCACTAAAGAATTAAAGTAATTCCTCGAATTGGAAGTTGAGGCTATCAGTTCGTAAAAATATTGGGAGAAACTTTAGACTAAAGTTCAAGTCTTTAGTATTAATAATTTATATACTAATAAAGGTCTAATTTTTCTTTATGCAGCTATGGCCACTATCCTGTCGCTCTGATCATTATTAGATAATGACAAGCTCATGAGACCTAATTTCGATAGCTGGTATCGAAAATTAAAAATCATCCTTGAGCATGAGCGGATCCTTTATGTAGTAATGGATCTAGCACCTTAGGAGCCAGCCCCAAACGTTAGAGGGATGATCCGAGACACTTACCAGAAGTGGCTCAACGATCGCTCCACCGTTCGGTGCATAATGATGGCGGTAATGAATGATGAGTTCAGCCGTAGGTTCGAGAATGCCCAACCACAGGAGATGCTTCAAATGTTGAACGACTCCTTTGGCATGCCTGATGACGTTGAAAGGCACAAAACTAGTTGTGCCATTTTTAATGCTCGGATGAGGGATGGGGCCTCAGTCACTGATCATGTACTATACATGATCTAAATGATTGAGCGCCTAAGTAAACTGGGCTTTCCCTTGCACGAGTAGCTCGGTAAGGATGCGATCCTTAATTCTTTGCCCAAGTCCTTCCTCCACTTCCTTACTCATTTTCGGATGACAAAACCTGCAGTGAACTACCATGGCTTGTTGGAGTTGCTGTAGAACTTTGAGAAGGACCACCAGCTCCATAAGGAGTCGGTGAATGTTGTGGGAGGGTCTTCTTCTGATCGTCGACCCTTTAAGAAAGGGAAGAAGAACAAGAAGAAGAAGAATAAGAAGGTGCAGCCGCATGCTGGGACATCTGCACAGGGTCAGACCAAGAAGCACAAGCCCGACCAGAGCCGGGCAGAGTGCTTCTTTTGCAAGAAGCAGGAGCACTGAAAGAGGAACTGTCCTCTATACATTGCCTCCCTGGACCCGAACAGGCTGAAGAAGAAGCAAGGTAATTATATGATAACACCTTGCAACTTTTTCATTTGTGATACTACTACCTGGGTATTGGATATCGGAAGCTCTTATCATATCTGTAATTCGATGCAGGGTCTGTAGGTCAGTAAGAGATTTGATGAAGGCGAGAGGTTCCTAAACGTTGGAGATGGAAGCAAAGTTTCAGTTCTAGCTTTAGGAATCATGAACCTTGTAATCAACTCTCGTAATGTAATTCTGAGTGAATGTCACTATTATCCAAGTTTTTTATTAAATATTATTTCTGTAGGCCTTTTGGTCAT
The DNA here is from genome assembly GCF_000442705.2 of Elaeis guineensis. Taxonomy (NCBI): domain Eukaryota; kingdom Viridiplantae; phylum Streptophyta; class Magnoliopsida; order Arecales; family Arecaceae; genus Elaeis; species Elaeis guineensis. The sequence goes on along the minus strand of NC_025996.2, from coordinate 53,788,260 downwards.
GTACAGTTATGAATTTTTAATAAAAATAAATATTTGTAATATCATTTTGAATGGTGTTACAATATTTGTTGGACAACTAAATAATAGAATTTACTTACTATCACAGTCTGTTAATATGGTTCAAACCTTCGATAAATGCCCTAGAATGGATAATATGTCAGAAGTCTACCTTTGGCACTGTAGGCTAGGTCATATCAATAAGAACAGGATAAACAAGTTGGCTCAAGAAGAAATTCTTGAAGTTGGTGATTGTGAATCACTTCCAACCTGTGAGTCCTGTCTTCTTGGAAAGATGACCAAATCATCTTTTACTGAAAAAGGTGAGCGAGCTAGTGAACTCTTGGGTCTGATACATTCTGATGTATGTGGACCCATGAGCTCAAGTGCAAGAGGTGGATATTTCTACTTCATAACCTTCACAGACGACCTATCGAGGTATGGGTATGTCTACTTAATGAAGCATAAGTTGGAGTCGTTTGAAATGTTCAAACTATTCCAAAATGAGGTAGAAAAATAAACTGAAAAGTATATTAAAACTCTTCGATCTGATCGAGGAGGTGAATACCTTTCTAATGAGTTTCTGACATATCTTGGAGAGAATAGAATTTTCTCTCAGTGGACTCTTCCTGGAACACCACAGCATAATGGTGTGTCTAAAATGAGGAATCGGATCTTGTTGGACATGTTTCGATCCATGATGGGGTTTGCTGGTCTGCCGATCTCCCTCTAGGGATATGCGCTCGAATCGGCTTGTTACCTTCTAAATAGGATTCTGAGCAAGTCTGTAACCAAAATACCATATGAGATATGAATAGGACATAAGCCAGTACTCTCGCACCTTAGGGTTTGGGGGTGTCCGGCTTATGTTAAACGTTTAATTACGGACAAGCTTGGACCTAGGTCTGACAAGTGTTATTTCATAGGGTACCCAAAAGAGACCAAAGGATATTATTTCTATCTAGCTGATGAGCAAAAGGTGTTTGTCAGCCTTAAGACAATTTTTTGGAAAAGAAGTTTTTTAGTGAAGAGACTATTGCCTCTAAGGTCGAACTTGAGGAAGTTTGGCAAGTGAAAAAATCGACACAAGTTGCTGAACCGGAATCGGATTTGGTTAGATCAGATCCGGAGCCTATTGTTCCTGCACCCTTAAGGCGGTCTGGTAGAGTACCACATCAACCGGACAGATACTATGATTTCTTGGTCCGGAACGGCGATCCTGTCGAACTTGATGAAAACGATGAGGATCCGATTACCTACATGGATGCAATGCAGAGACCTGACTCTGAGAAATGGCTAGAGGTCATGAAATCTAAAATGGAGTCCATGAAGGTCAATGATGTGTGGACATTGGTTGACCCACCCAAAAGAGTAAAACCATAGGGTGTAAGTGGGTCTTCAAGAGGGAGAGGGGCGCAGACGGAAAGGTGGAGACCTATAAAGCCCATCTGGTTGTCAAGGATATCGTCAATGTTATGGTATAGACTATGATGAGATATTTTCTCCTGTGACAATGCTCAAATCCATTCGGATTATGCTTGCGATAGCTGCCCATCTTGACTATGAAATCTGGCAGATGGATGTGAAGACAGCTTTCCTAAATGGAGAGCTGGACGAAGAGGTGTATATGATACAACCTGAAGGGTTCACATCCACAGATGAGTCTAAGGTGTGCAGGCTACAGAGGTTCATTTATGGACTTAAACAGGCATCCCAGAGTTGGAACATACATTTTGATAGGACGATCAAGATGTATGGCTTCGTTAAGAATGGAGAAGAGCCCTGCATTTATAAGTGGGCTAATTATCCAGTAGTGGTATTTCTTATATTGTATGTGGATGATATTCTCTTAATCAGAAATGATGTCCCTACATTACAAGGAATAAAGATTTGACTGTCGTCACAGTTCTCCATGAAGGATCTAGGAGAAGCTTCCTACATCCTAGGGATGAAGATCTATAGGGATAGATCTAAAAGGTTGCTTGGCTTATCCCAGTCCACGTACATTGATACTATGCTGAAGAGGTTCAGCATGAAGAATTTCAAGAAAGACTATCTTCCGATAGGCCATGAAATTTCTCTCTCGAAGAGGGATTGTCCGACAACACCTCAAGAGAGAGAGCATATGGATAGAATTTCATATGCTTCGGTAGTGGAATCTATCATGTACGCCATGACATGTACACGACCAGATGTGGCATACTCACAAGGGGTAGTGAGTAGATACCAATTTGATCCAGGAGAAAATCACTGGAAGGTTGTTAAAACCATCCTGAAGTATTTAAGAAATACTAAAGACCAGTGCCTTGTTTATGGTGAATCAGACTTGAAACTTATAGAGTTTACAGACTCCAGTTTCCAGTCTGATCACGATGACAGCAAGAGTGTGTCGGGATTTATTTTTATCCTTAATGGTGGGGCTGTCTGCTGGAAGAGCTTCAAGCAGCACACTGTGGCAGATTCAGTTTGCGAGGTAGAGTATGTCGCTGCATCAGATGTTGCCAAAGAAGCAGTGTGGCTGAAAAATTCATCACTGAGCTCGGAGTAGCACCCTCCCTTATTGGTCCAGTTCTGCTCTACTGTGACAGCTCTGGAGCCATTGCTCAGGCGAAGAAATCAAAGGTACACCAATAGACGAAACATATTCTGTGCTGCTACCATCTTATCCGAAAAATCATGGATAGAGGTGACGTCGACCTTCAGAAGATCGACGGAAAGGAGAACCTGGCTGACCCATTCACTAAAGCCATTGCGGTGAAGGAGTTCGATGACTTCAAGTCGAAGATGGGTATTAGATACTGCACCGATTGACTTTAGGCCAAGTGGGAGATTGTTGGGAATAGTGTCTCAAAGCCAATCGTCAGTCTGTTGATGGTTGTGCTCTTTCTTGTATTAGTATATGAATTATAAATTAAATAAAAATTATTTTGGTATTTTTCATCACAAATTGTTTCATCTTCTAATGAACTCCTGTGTTGTGGTGAAGTCCTTAGGACTATTTAGACTCGACAAAGAAGGATTTGTCATTGAGTCCTTAAACCTGTTCGCGACCAAATGATACGTTGTTACCAAGGACAACAACGTTTATCAAGCATGGGTTGGTTGTCCTCTTAACCAAGGAGTGTGGAGATACTGGTATGGCATACAGGTGAGATGTAAGGATACATCTGCACTGAACGTGACCGACTCTGGAGCTTTTTCTGCTGTCAAGATTTGCTCCGATGGGATATGGGTATAAATGTCCCTCTGACCTGAGACCGCCACGGTGACTTGCAAGCAATTCACTACACTTAGACACTGGACTACTTGAATTTCTAATTCAGTGATGGAAGGCTGCTGGGTGTAGTCAAGTACTTGACTTGTCGGTGCGTGTGTCAAGATGGGATTGACCACTCCAGTTCAGAAGCTGTGTACAGTCGTGTTTCAATTTAGCAAAACCTTGGCCAGGGTAGTCCTAGTGAGGAGTCACAGGACTATTTGAGTTGAGCACGATTCGGATGATCTGATCAGGGTTGACAGTTTAACCCTGAGTCGTCCTATACACATGGGTCAAAAGGGATGAATTATACAGTAACCATATTCGCATAGGTTCTGAATGTTGCGATTGTGACTATTCGACCTATCCGAATGTCGGGTACCATTGCTAAATGGTCACTTTGATTAGTACAAGAATTGGATCCCATGCTACCGGCTTAGGTTCGAACCTGCGGGGTCACACACATTAGAGGTTTCTATCTGATCTGATGGCTGTGAAGAGTCTCACTGGACTGGGACTCTTCGACCAAGAGTCCTAATGCTCGAGGACTCTAAGTCCTATGCATCTGGGACTCTGTGATCGAGAATCAGGATTCTCTGATCACGAGTTTCACACATTTTTGATACCGGGGTCAAGAGTCCCACTGGTTTGGGACTCTTCGATCAAGATTTCATATCGATGGACTTTGATATCCGATTGCCCATCGGATTTGGACTCAATATTTATAAGAGATTTAATTAGTGATTTGATTGCTAATTAACTCAATTTGATTGAGTAATTATTTTTGGATCAAGTTCAATTGAATTGGATTCAGTTGGGTTTGATCCGATTAGGTTAAGAGTTGACCTAATCGCCTAGGTGGTTTGATCTCTGATCTGATCAGGGGTTGGGTTTAGTCAATTCTTGATTTGATTAAAATTTTATTGAGCCTAATTAAGCCTAATTGTGTTGGGTTTAATTTAGTCTAACTGTGCCTAACCTATCTTAATAAGGTTGGTTCAATTAGGTTTGAAACCCCATTTGACTTATCTCCCTGTGCCACCTCACCTGCACCTATTTGAATTCATGAGAAATGAGTTCTCATGAATTTTCTCCCACACAGAAGCCTTCCCACGCCCCTCCTTTGTGTGACATTTTGAGTGGATAAAGATGGTTGGTCGGCCATTCAAATTCAAATCAAGTTTGAATTTGAATGGGCAACTAATCTCATGCGCCACCTTATCCACTTGTGTGCCACTTACTCTACATGAGAAAAAGTTTCTCGTGTAGACTCTCCACGCACAAAGAGCCCACACCCCTCTCTTCTCTCACCTTGAGTGGATAAGGATAGGTTGGTTGGATTTGAATTCAAATTTGATTTGAATTCAAGTGAGCAACCACCTAGCTTTATCCTCTCACATGGTGAAGACGCGGTAAAGACGCAATCTGCACTGTTTTAAAAAGAAAAGAGAAGGTGGGGCATGCACACGATTTTCTTAGAAAGAGAGGTTGGTGAGAAGGCCTTGTGCAAGAGATTGAGAGTTCAAAAATTTCGAGAGAAAAGAAAAGAAAGATTTTGGGTGCAGAGTTTTCTGTGTGTACCCTAGAGTTACTGCCTAGGGTTCGAGAAGTGAGAAGGTGAGCTACGAGTATCGTGAGCCCACCAGACTTTAGGAAGAACTTCATCAACCTCTCAACTATCTCTGCTGACGATCCAAAGCATCCAAAGAATCGATAGACACTGTGTTGCTCCTAAATTGATTTTGATGATTACAAAGCAGATTGAAGGGATACAAATATTTTTAAATTGAAAAAGTCCTTATGCTCTTCAAGGGCAAAATTGATTTTACTAAAATTCTGATTTGATAGTATCATTTGGTAGAACAAATGATTTGTAATCTATTGGTGAAAATTTCATTGTTTTTGGACTTATATTTTTGAAGTTATGAAGGTTTGAAGTGCATGAGTCGACTCATGAGTCAACTCATGGCACAATGAGCTGATTGGCACGCAAAAATTTCCCTTGGCACGCTGGATTTTTGGCTTGGCACGACCTGTGAGTCGACTCATGAGTCGACCCACAAGGCATGAGTCGACTCATGAGTCGACCTCTGCTGATTTGGGCCAAAAAATCAGAAATCAAAGTTTCTGGCTAATGCAACAGAAGTCGACTGATGAGTCGACTCCTGAAGCATGAGTCGACTCATGAGTCGACCCCTGCGACGGAAAATGTCCGCAACGGCTAGTTTTTTGTCCGTTTTAATTGCCTTTTATGCTTCCTAAAAATGCTCTAACGGCTCTTTTTCTGCCTAATATGTTTTCTCTTATTTCTTAATGCTATAAAATATTTCAAAAGGTGAAAATACAGGATACAATTGAGAGGATCCAAAATACACGAGGTGATCAACGAGATACTCAAGAGAAAAAGAAAAGAGGATCCAAAATCTACACGAGAGAGAGACAGAAGATCCACAATATACACTAGAGATTGTGAAAGAGATTCAAGAGCATTCAAAGAGAGGATTTTTCACGCCTATTGTTTCAACCTTGATCTAGAGATCTTTCAAATCCTTCAAGAAGTCTTCAATCAAAGATCATCCTCTTCTCAAGCATTCATTCAAGCGTTCATCCAACTTGAGAAAATCCAAAAAAGGATTCTTCATTTGAGTAAAGTGTTTTTATTGTTATATTCGCTCATTTAAGGAGCTGTTATTGTATTAATTTATGCTCTAAGCTATTTTACTCTTTGTGAGTATTTGTTCTTATTTTTGGAGGATTTCCAAAATAAGAGAAGGTTGATCCGAACCTGAAATCGGAGTGTTTTGGGTTAGCTTGTACCCAGAAAATAAGTGGACTAGCTTGGGATAGCTAGTGTCGGAGTTTCCGACATTTTGTATTCGGGTTGAATACAAGTATAGTGGATTGAAATTCCCAAGTAGGAGCTTGGGGAGTGGATGTAGGTGCAAGGTTGGCACCGAACCACTATAAATCCTTGTGTTTGTGGTGTGCTTTATTGTTTATCTTTATTTCTTTATTATATCCTTGCACTCTTGCTTTAGGTTATTAATCTTGAATTAAAGTCTTTGTTCTCATTCATCATAAGTAATTAATTAAGCCTAAAATTTTTAGAAACCTAATTCACCCCTCCTCTTGGGTTGCATAGCTGGGCAACAAGTGGTATCAGAGCCCGGTGCTCTAGCCCTTCTTTGATCTAACAATCAAAGAGCCAAAGATCTATGGCAACCCATGTCGGTACTTGTCTAGCCGAGGGGCAATCTACAAACCGACCTTCACTTTTCAATGGGTCAAATTATACCTATTGGAAAGCTCGGATGAAGATATTCATACAAGCACTCGACTATGATATGTGGAGTATCATAGTGAACGGTCCTCACACACCCACCAAGATTATAGATGGTGAGGAGTCAACCAAACCCGAGAAAGAATGGGATGAGGTTGATAAGAAATTAGCACAATTAAATGCTAAGCTATGAATGTTCTTTATTGTGCACTAGATGCAAATGAATTTAATCGCATTTCTACTTGTGCATCTGCTAAAGAAATATGGGATAGGTTAGAAGTAACCCATGAGGGAACAAATCAAGTAAAAGAGACTAAAATAAACATGCTAGTGCATAAATATGAATTGTTCAAAATAGAGCATGATGAGTCCATAACTGCTATGTTTACTCATTTTACTGATATAATCAATGGTTTGAAGAGTCTTGGCAAATCTTATACTAACAGTGAGCTTGTAAGGAAGATTCTCAGGTCATTGCCAAGAACTTGGGAAGCCAAGGTGACTGCCATCCAAGAAGCAAAGGACTTGAACACTCTACCTCTAGAAGAGCTTCTTGGATCCTTGATGACTCATGAACTTAACATGAAGCAACATCAAGAGGATGAAGTCAAAAAGAAAAGAACCATTGCCCTCAAATCCACAGCTTCGCTTGATGATGAAATGGATGACACTGAAGATGAAGAACAGGATGAAGAGATGGCACTCATCACCCAAAATTTAAGAAGTTTCTAAGAAAAAGGAAACAGGGGATGAGAAAGAAGTTCACAAAAGGGAAACAAAGCAAAGAGAAAGAGAAAGATCAACCCCTTATATGCTACGAGTGCAAGAAGCCGGGACATTTCAGATCCGAATGTCCACAACTGAAGAAAGGTCCCAAAAAGTTCAAAAAGAAAGCAATGATGGCGACTTGGAGTGCGAGTGATGACTCAAGCTCCGACGAGGAAACCTCAACAGAACAAGCCAACCTGTGCCTGATGGCAACGAAAATGAGGTAACTTCTGAATCCACTAGTGAATTTACTTTTGAAGAATTGCATGAAGCATTCTATGATTTAATTGATGAATTAAAGAAACTAGGGAAGAAAAATAAAGAACTGAAATTGAAAAATCAGTCCTTAGTGAAACAAGCTGAAAACCTTTCAATTGAAAAATCCACCTTGATTCAAGAAAATCAAAACTTAAAAAATGAAATTAACAAGCTGAAACCTATAGTAGATAAGTTCACCTTAAGTTCAAATAAATTAAATATGATTCTAGATAATCAAAAAGCTGTATATAATAAGGCTGGACTGGGTATAACCCCTTGAAGAAACAAAAATTTTTGAAGAATATTTATGTAAATTATTCAAGTAACAAGTCTACAAATATCACTTGTTTCAAATGTGGTAGAATAGGACATAAATCATACACATGCCTTAATAACAAATCTGCAAACACAACTATAAAGAAAATATGGGTTCCAAAAGGAACCATTCTGACTAACCTAAAAGGACCCAAGAAAGCTTGGGTACCTAAGACAGAAACTTGACCTTTGCTTGCAGGTGTGTCTAGCATCCCAAGGAGGAAACAGGAAATGGTATCTTGACAGTGGATGCTCGAGACACATGACTGGTGATGAATCACAATTCATCACGCTTGATGCTAAGGATGGAGGGATGGTCACCTTTGGAGATAATGGCAAAGGAAAGATCATCGGGATAGGTAACATTGGTATCACTCCCTCCAAATACATTGAGAATGTTTTATTAGTTAAAGGTTTAAAGCATAACTTACTTAGCATTAGTCAATTCTGTGATAGAGGGTATAAAGTAGTTTTTGAATCATCTGTTTGCATTGTGACTAGTCCTATTAACGATGGCATTAAATTTATAGGACATAGGCATGGCAATGTTTATATGGTAGATTTGAATGACTTAGCCAAATTAGACATGCAATGCCTAGTATCCTTGAATGCTAAAATTAATGAGACTAGTTGGCTGTGGCATCGTAGACTTGCACATATTAGCATGCATTCTCTTTCAAAACTAATTAAGAAAGAATTAGTTCTTGGTTTGCCAAAATTGAATTTTGAAAAGGATAGAATTTGTGATGCATGCCAATTAGGTAAACAAACTAGAGTTTCATTTAAATCCAAAAATACTGTTTCAACTTCTAGACCTTTAGAGCTCTTGCATATGAACTTATTTGGACCAACTAGAACCACTAGTCTAGGAGAAAAATGATATGGCTTTGTAATTATAGATGATTACTCTCATTTTACTTGGGTTTTCTTTTTGGAACACAAAAATGAAACTTTTCATATATTCACTAAATTTCACCGAAAAGTCACTAATGAAAAAGGGTTTTCAATTCAAAATATTAGAAGTGATCATGGAACTGAATTTGAAAATCAAGATTTTGAAAATTTTTGTGATGAAAATGAAATTGGCCATAACTTCTCTGCTCCTAGGACACCCCAACAGAATGGGGTAGTTGAAAGGAAAAACAGAACCTTAGAAGAAATGGCCCGTACCATGCTTTGTGAAAGCAACCTTCCAAGATATTTTTGGGCGGAAGCAATTAACACAGCATGTTACATTTTAAATCGTGCTTTGATTAGACAATTTTTAAAGAAAACCCCCTATGAACTTTGGAAAGGAAGAAAACCAAATATTGCATATTTTCATGTTTTTGGTTGCCGATGTTTTGTATTAAATAATGGCAAAGAAAAACTTGGTAAATTTGATGCAAAATCAGATGAAGCAATCTTTCTAGGTTACTCCTCCACTAGTAAAGCATTTAGAGTTTTCAACAAAAGAACTTTAGTAGTTGAGGAGTCAATACATGTTGTTTTTGATGAATCTAACGATCTTCCTTCAAGGAAGAATGAGGGTGTTGATGATGCAGATCCACTAATAGAAGGTATGAAGGAGATCAATCTGAAAGATTCAGCAACTCTAGAAGACAAGGATCAAGAAGACGAACAAGATGAGAGAGGTGAAGAAATTCAAGAACAATCTCAAGGTACAAATGACCTACCCAAGGAATGGAGGTATGTCACAACCACCCTAAGGAGTTAATTATTGGTGATCCTATGCATGGGGTAAAAATCCGTTCTTCACTTAGAGATGTAGTTAATCATTGTGCTTTTGTATCCCATCTTGAACCTAAAACTTTTGAAGAAGCTGAAAATGATCATAATTGGATTAATGCAATGCAAGAGGAACTTAATCAATTTCAAAGAAATAATGTTTGGACCTTAGTATCAAGACCTAAAAATTATTCAATAATTGGCACAAAATGGGTCTTTAGAAACAAATTAGATGAGCATGGAAATGTAATTAGAAATAAAGCAAGACTGGTTGCTAAGGGATATAATCAAGAAGAAGGAATTGATTTTGATGAAACCTTTTGCTAGATTAGAAGCTATTAGAATTCTACTTGCATATGCTTGCTTTATGAAATTCAAATTATTTCAAATGGATGTTAAAAGTGTATTTTTAAATGGATATATCGCTGAAGAAGTATATGTAGAACAACCCCTGGATTTGAAAATCATGCTTTTCCTAATCATGTCTTTAGATTAAATAAAGCTTTATATGGATTAAAACAAGCACCTAGAGCATGGTATGATAGGCTAAGCAAATTTTACTAAATAATGATTTTTCAAGAGGTAATGTAGATACAACCCTCTTTATTAAAAGAAATCAAAATGATATGCTAGTTATACAAATTTATGTTGATGACATAATTTTTGGGTCGACTAATGAATCCCTTTGTCAAGACTTTGCTAAGCTTATGCAGGGGGAGTTCGAGATGAGCATGATGGGAGAACTCACCTTCTTCCTCGACTCCAAATCAAACAATCAAAAGAGAAATCTCCATCACCCAAAGCAAGTACACTAAGGAACTACTCAAAAGATTTGGAATGGAGAACTGCAAACCAATTGGCACACCAATGAGTCCCTCATGTAAGCTTGACAAGGATGATGAAGGTAAATGTGTAGACTTAAAATACTATAGAGGTATGATTGGCTCATTATTATATTTAACTGTAAGTAGGCCTGATATCATGTTTAGTGTTTGCTTATGTGCTAGATATCAATCTAATCCTAAAGAATCTCATTTGAATGCTGTTAAAAGAATCCTTAGATACTTAAATGGTACTCAAACTCTAGGGTTATGGTACTCTAAGGACTCACAAATTGATTTATTAGGATATTCAGATGCTGATTTTGCTGGATGTAAATTAGATAGAAAAAGCACAAGTGGAACTTACCAATTTCTTGGAGTTAACCTAATCTCATGGTTTAGCAAGAAATAAAATTCGGTGGCATTGTCTACGGCTGAGGCCGAATACATTACAGCCGGAAGTTGTTGTGCTCAAATCTTGTGGATTAAGCAACAACTCGAAGATTTTGGAATCAAACTTAATGAAATACCAATAAGATGTGACAACACAAGTGCCATAAATCTATCTAAAAATCTAATTCAACACTCAAGATCCAAACATATTGAAATAAGACATCATTTTATAAGAGAACATGTTCAAAACAAAAATATAATTCTTGAATATGTTTGCACTGAAAATCAATTAGCTGATATCTTTACAAAGGCCCTTAGTGAGGATAGATTCTGTGAAATTAGGAGAAATCTAGAATTCTAGATCCATGTGCCTAAAATTTCTCAATTTTCAAAGAATTGATGTCAAAAACTCTTAGAGCTCAATTTTCAACATCTATCCTGATCCTAAAAGCTCAAATTTATCATTCTAAAAACTTATCATTGAGCAAAACCCCTTCTCCCAAAATTTTGAATTTTTCTGGAATTTATTCACATTTTTTCTGAATTTCTGAACTTCATGAGTCGACCCCCATGAGTCGACTCAATGGCAAACTTGTTATTTCCTCAAACTTCCCATGGGCTCATTGTTTTTATACTAGATCCCTGTTCGTGAGACGACTCATCTTCTCATCGTCCTCCTTCCAAAAGCCGTCTTCTCCAATTCTTTTTGCTCCAAATCCAAGGATTTATTTCGAGGCAATTCTCCCTCCTCCTCTCCACCAAAAATCGCCTCCTTGGAAAGGGATTTTTGTACTTTCTCCCATTGTTTGGCATGGTTGGAACGTGCCCTAGCACTCCACCGTTCTTCCCAAATCACTTCTTTTCTCCACCAAAATCTCTCTTCACTCTCTTGTGATCCCTCCTCCACTCATTCAAGTGTTCCTCCAAGTCTCCTTACCTGCTACAAAATTGGATATGGCTCCGAAGATGAAACTTCCCCAAAGAAGAAAGTCAATCCGTGAGCCTGAAGAAATTGTCAGAAAGAAAAGGCAAGCTGGTCAGTCTTCAACTGCTCCAACTCCAGCTTCAGTATCTGCTCAAGGTCCCCCTCAATCCTTTCTAAGCCCCAGTAAGAATCCTCTTTCCGATAGAAAAGTCGAAACCGGGAAGAATATAAATTTTCGGTTCTTTGAGAAAGAGGGCTTTACTTTTGCAACTAAGATTAAAAACCAAGGATGGAAACTCTACTGCTCCCTTAAGGAAGTCACCTATGTTGACCTAGTTAGAGAATTCTACCAGAATCTACATTATGGAGATGGGTCAGTGACTTCAACAGTCAAGGGTATTGATATTTGCTTGGATTCAAGTATATTGGGAGAAATTCTTGATTTGCCTAGTGAGGGTTACTCTTATATGGAACTCCCAGTAAAAGAAGAAGGGATAAGAGTTATTTTAGGGGAAACTTATTCAGGAAGTTTAAATAAAGTGGAAGCAAAGATTTTGTCCATTGAGATGAGATCCTGCATCAGATGGTAACGAAGCTCTTCTTTCCTAGAGTGGTAGGCATGATTTACTTTCCAGCAGAGATATTTGTATCATGTTTCATGTCATCACTCAGACCCCCCTGAACCTCCCTGCACTTATGATAGAGGCCATGAGAGAAACTTTGAACAGATCCAAGGCACACTTGCCTTATGGTATGGCCCTTACTAGAGTATTTAGAAGGTTTGGAGTTAGCTGTGATGGGGAGGCTTCTACTAAGCTCTCTCATGTGGACACTTTCAACCAACACATCCTGCACCGAATGGGATTTACAAAGACTGATGGTGGTTGGATCAAGGGCTCTGAAGAGAGAGCTGAAGAGAGAGCTGAAGACAGAACTGAAGGCAGAGTAGAAGAAGAAGATCCATCATCTCCTGTCCATGACTTCAGGGCAGCATCACCACATATTCAGTTCATTCCTGATACAGAGGCTGGCCCTTCAGAGTTTACTAGGATGCCCACACCAGTGTATCAGCCAGAGAGCAGAGCACCTCATTCAGAGTTCAGACTGGCTGACGATCAGATTGAGCTTATATCACAGCGTGTGGCTTCTCTGCTATCTAGTCAGTGGAGTAGTACTTCTTTTGCACCTGGAGCCACTTCTTCTGATCAGACCATTACTCCCCACATCTCCACTGTGTTTCAGATGATATCAGATCAGTCCATCCGGATCCAGCAGCTTGAGGACACAGTCTGGAGACTGACTGGCAGAGTTCTTGACTTGCAAGGGCAAGTCCTTGCTTTGGCCCATCCTAAGCCACAGGAGTCAACTATTGAGGTCACAGACCTCACTGCAGAGGCTGGCAGGCTCAGAGGAGCACTAGAAGGTGGATATGAGTTACTGAGGAAAGAGATCCGAGGATCGAGTGAGCATGCTACCACTCAGTTTACTGCTCTACTACAGTCTGTTTTCAGAGCACTGAACGTACTTGATTCCATTAGACTTACCCTTTCTGTTCAGTCCTTAGCATCTCAGCGTACTCAGCCTCCCAGTTCATCTCGCTCTCCTGCTCGTGCCAGAGACAGACGGGGTAGAGGACGCACTTCTGATCCATCAGCTTCTCATCTCATATCTGATGACTCCGATCCTTGACTTATCTTGATCATTACTAGATCCTAGGTGTTAGTGTCTTGTTCTAGGATCTGTATTTTGGGGCCATGTATTGACAATTAGCTGGTTGACTTTTATTTTAAGAACTATGTAATAAAACAATTATGGTTTTATGGTATCATTTTTACTTATATTTCTACCTTTTGTAATGATGACGATCATATTTTGGTTATATATATTCTCCTTGTTGAAATATTATCTTCTCTTTGTTGTTGTTTGCTGTTAATAATTGCTGTATTAAGGGAGAGCAAACATCTGTGATAAACCCTAAAGGGGGAGAAATTAAAGAATGTTTCAGAAAAAGGAGAAGTTAACCATGTTTGATGATGTCAAAAAGGGGGAGAAATTTGGTATCAGACAAAAATTAAACAAAAAAGCCATCAATCAAAAGCAAAACCATAAATTATGATGAGCAATTAAAGAAAAACAATCAAAACTACAAATTATGAGAAATTAATGAATGAATTGAAGAATTTAACGAACAATATCAAAAGTACAATGCTAAGTACAATGCAAATAAGTAACTTTTAAATTATTTCTTTACATATGCTCTGATTTACTTAAAAAATTTAAATATGCTCTGATATACTTCAAAATTTAAATTTGCTCTGATACATCTTTTGAAATTTTATTTACCTTGATACATCTTAAGAAATTTAACTTACTCTGATACATCTTAAAATTTTTTTTTAACTTGCTCTGATACATTATAAAATTTGCTCTGATACATTGTGAAATTTTCTCTGATACATTGTAAAATTTTTCTGATAACATTGTAAAAATTATTTTTCTTACTCTGATACATTGCAAAATTTATTTTTCTCTTGCTCTGATACATCTTAAACTCAAAATGATCTAATACTCTTTTCAAATCTTTAAGAAAATGGACAAACTATTTTTGCATATGACCATTTTATTACATGCCAATAGAATCATACTCTTTTCAAGCATATACACCTATAATGCATTCTTTTGAAATTAATGCATTCACATAAATGCTTTTGTTCAAGTGTTTTGTCATCATCAAAAAGGGGAGATTGTTGCTCCTAAATTAGTTTTGATGATTACAAAGCAGATTGAAGGGATACAAATATTTTTAAATTGAAAAATCCTTATGCTCTTCAAGGGCAAAATCATAATTTTACTAAAATCCTAATTTGATAGTATCATTTGGTAGAACAAATGATTTGTAATCTATTGATGAAAATTTCATTATTTTTGGACTTATATTTTTGAAGTTATGAAGGTTTGAAGTGCATGAGTCGACTCATGAGTCAACTCATGGCACAATGAGCTGATTGGCACGCAAAAATTTTCCTTGGCACGCTGGATTTTTGGCTTGGCACGACCTGTGAGTCGACTCATGAGTCGACCCACAAGGCATGAGTCGACTCATGAGTCGACCTCTGCTGATTTGGGCCAAAAAATCCAAAATCAAAGTTTCTGGCTAATGCAACAGAAGTCGACTCATGAGTCGACTCCTGAAGCATGAGTCGATCATGAGTCGACCTCTGCGACGGAAAATATCCGCAACGGCTAGTTTTTTGCCCGTTTTAATTATCTTTTATGCTTCCTAAAAATGCTCTAACGGCTCTTTTTCTGCCTAATATGTTTTCTCTTGTTTCTTAATGCTATAAAATGTTTCAAAAGGTGAAAATACAGGATACAATTGAGAGAATCCAAAATACACGAGGTGATCAACGAGATACTCGAGAGAAAAAGAAAAGAGGATCCAAAATCTACACGAGAGAGAGACAGAAGATCTATAATATACACTAGAGATTGTGAAAGAGATTCAAGAGCATTCAAAGAGAGGATTTTTCACGCCTATTGTTTCAACCTTGATCTAGAGATCTTTCAAATCCTTCAAGAAGTCTTCAATCAAAGATCATCCTCTTCTCAAGCATTCATTCAAGCGTTCATCCAACTTGAGAAAATCCAAAAAGGGATTCTTCATTTGAGTAAAATATTTTTATTGTTATATTCGCTCATTTAAGGAGCTGTTATTGTATTAATTTATGCTCTAAGCTATTTTACTCTTTGTGAGTATTTGTTCTTATTTTTGGAGGATTTCCAAAACAAGGGAAGGTTGATCCGAACCTAAAATCAGAGTGTTTTGGGTTAGCTTGTACCCGAGAAATAAGTGGACTAGCTTGGGATAGCTAGTGTCGGAGTTTCCGACGTTTTGTATTCGGGTTGAATACAAGTATAGTGGATTGAAATTCTCAAGTAGGAGCTTGGAGAGTGGATGTAGGTGCAAGATTGGCACCGAACCACTATAAATCCTTGTGTTTGTGGTGTGCTTTATTGTTTATCTTTATTTCTTTATTATATCCTTGCACTCTTGCTTTAGGTTATTAATCTTGAATTAAAGTCTTTGTTCTCATTCATCATAAGTAATTAATTAAGCCTAAAATTTTTAGAAACCCAATTCACCCCCCCTCTTGGGTTGCATAGCTGGGCAACACACTGATCGAAGGAGTTCGATCAACATCAGCCGTTGAAAGGATTCTGCAACGAACTAGCATTCATGAAGAGCCAATCAGATCGGATGCTTCATGTGGATGATCCACGGAGGTCAGATATACTGTGTGGCTATATTGCAATGATCAGACCTTTCCGACGGTGATCAGACTGCAGCGATCGACTACCTACACGAAGGTAATGTGTTCTGAACACATAACAGTAAAATATTTACTGTAGAAGTTTAAATTTTAAATTTAAATGCATGCTATATATATCATATTTAGATCTTTATGTAGGATTAATACATGTTAATTAATTAGATTAATTAATATTTTTTATTGTAAAATTATAATTTAAAAAAAAATAAAATTATCGTTTTACCCCTGCACTGAAATTTCCACAACAGCAAGTAGAATCAAGATGGAGAAAATCATTTTGAGCATGCTACAACAGAACAGAATAGCTGAGTGTATGAACAGAACCTTGAATGAGAGAGCCAGAAGCAAAAGAATTCATACTGGTTTGCCCAAGATGTTCTAGACTGAGGCAGTTAGACTACTATCTATTTGTTAAACAGAGGTTCCTCAGTTTCTATTGATAACAAGCTACCAGAGGAAGAGTAGATAGAAAAGTAGTAAATTTATCTCACTTGAAGGTTTTCGGCTTTCTCTTATGTGCTCGTCAATGCTGAAAGGAGAGACAAGCTCGATACGAAATCACAGAAGTGCTTCTTCATTAGGTATGACACTGATGAGTTTGGCTACAATTTCTAGAGCGAGCAAGATAGAAAAATCATCAGAAGTAAGGATGTGATCTTCAATGAAAGAAGCCTCTACAAGGATAATGATGTTCCTGACAGTGCAAGGCAATCAGTTGAGGAAAAAGAACAGACCGAGTTGGAAGGTATCACAGAGGATGATATTGCCAAGAGAGCTAATGAAGATTCTGAATCAGAGTCAGAGGCACCTCAGCTAAGGAGATCCACGAGAATCTCAAGACCACCAAAAAAGTACTTACCTTCTCTTCATTATCTATTGTTGACAAATGACGGTGAACCCGACTGCTATGAAGAAGCTATGGAGAGCAAAGATTCGATCAAGTGGGAGTTGGCAATGAAGTACGAGATATAGTCCTTAAAAAAGAATCAGACTTAGGAGCTCAACACACTACTGAAAGGAAAAAAGGCTCTATATAACAAGTGGATTTACAAGATCAAGAAAGAGCATGATGGTAGCAAGAGGTACAAAGTCAAGTGAGTTGTTAAGAGGCTTCCAATAGAAAGGTATCGACTACATTAAAAAAAATTTCCTATTGTTAAGCTCTCTACAATTTTTAAGTATAGTAGCAGTTGAGAATTTATATTTAGAATAGTTAGATATTACTATTGCTTTCCTACATAGTGAGATAGATGAGGATATATATATGCAGCGCCTGTTGGTTTTGTAGTTCCTGATAAAGAAGATCTTGTGTGTAAGTTGAGGAAGAGCTTGTATGGTTTAAAACAGGTCCCTAGATTATAGTATAAAAAATTAGATGGATTCATGACTAACAATGATTTTGCAAGGTACCAGAAGGATCATTGCTATTATTATAGGTACTCGATGATAGTTTTATTATGTTACTCTTGTGTGTTGATGATATACTGATAGTCGAACTGAACATATGAGAGATTGAAAGATAGAAAAGGAAGCTATCAAGAGAGTTTGCAAGGAAGGATATGGGTGCAGCAAAATAGATATTTAGGTTGAGAATTGAAAAAGACAGAGTGGCAAATACGCTGAAGCTGGTTCAAGGTAGCTATATCGAAAAAGTACTGGACAAGTTCAACATGACAGATACAAAATCTGTGAAGACATACTACAACAAAATAGATTATTAGCGGCGAAAATTTTTCATCACTAATAACCTATTTTTGTCGCTAATATTTTGTCCAAATAATCACACCGTTGATAATATTTTACGATAAAAAAAATTCTTTCATCGTAAATAATTGATTATTTGTGATAAAAAAATTTCATCATTAAAAATTTATTTTTTTGAAAACTATTTATGATAAAAAATTTTAGTCGTAAAAAAATATTTGTGATGAAATTTGATGTCACTAATAAATAATAGATTAATAGAGATAAAAATATTTTTATCATTATTAATTTAATTAAAAATTTTACGAACATCAAATTTTTAAAAACTTTTAGCGATAAAAAATTTTCATTGCAAATAAGATTTTTTACGATGAAAATTTTCATCGCTATTAATTTAATTAAAAATATTTATAAAAATTAAATTTACAAAAATATTAGTGATTTAAAATTTTTCATCTCAAATATGCTTATTAGCGATGAAAATATTTTCATCGCTACCAATTTAATATAAAATTTTAATATTTTTAAATTTATTAAAAATTTTATTTATGATCAATTTTCATCGTAGTAAAATTTTTTTGGTGACCAATATTTCATTAAAATAATTTCATCACTAATAATTTATAAATATTTTTTTTAAAAATAATTTATGAATATATATTTTTAATTTATATTTATAATATTTTTTTATAAATTAAAAATTAAAAATTAAAATTAAAAATTTACATAATAAATCTATAAATAAATTTTATTATTTTTATTATATTAAATTAAAATTATAAGAGATTTGAAATAAAAGTAAAAAACTACATAAAGAGGCTGTCAAGTGTCGGCACCTACAGAAGGAAATGAGCTGGGGAAAGAAAGTGCTCGAAAGAGCTCGGACTGACCTGCTGCTGCCTCATCAGTTGTATCATCCACTCCATCTGCACCATCTGCTCCATCATCTGAATTTGAAGCCGCTGATGCTCGTCAACAGTACAGCCAACTCATGAGCTCACTGTCGATCCTTAGTAGCCTGTTTCTGCACCTCTGTTAGTCGAGCATCACAGGCAGCATGGATGTCAGCCCTAGACGAGTGTGAGGATGAGGAAGCAGTGATCCCATATCCTACACCTCTAATATAACAGGATCTCATACCAAGCATCTGATCACAGATCTCATCATCTGTGGGTATGATCGAGTCTTTAGGGATAGGTTGGGATCTCATGTCTGTCATACGATCTTAAAAATTAAAGTTATAACTATTTTAATTTTGTAATAAAAATCAGACTGCGAATGAAAAAATAATTAAAAAAAATTATAAAGAGCTTCTGGCTCCCTGTCATCCACTCTCATGACCGTCGCTAGTGGGTCCATTAGTAGATATCGATCCTACCACAAAACTCGACACTCTCAGCATCTCTCTACAATTTGAGAATAATTAATTAAAAAAATTTTAAATAGCTAGAGAATTATAGACTAATTAAAATTACTTACCATCTGCTCCATGTGACGAGCGAACTATCTCGAACCCCTACAATGCGGTACAGTCTGTCTCGCCCGATTCACGACATTTTGGATACATCTTCTCTGTACAGTTATCAGTTAAATTAGTAGATAACAAATTTAATTTAAGAATAAATGATTCAATAATTAAACTCTAAAAAAAAAATTGGATGTGTAACTTGATATACCAGATTCTTGTAATGCCGACATATGACAGTCCAATCATCCATAGTGATGCTGTCATAGGGCCGCTGCCATGCTGTCTCCTCCCCATGATCCTGCATCATATGGTACCAATGCTGATGGATGCGATGGTGATAATCCTTAAAATGCAAAGATAAATGAGCATCCATGGCTCGCCGCACACGATTCTCCTCAAAATCAATAATATCAAAAGCACACTGTCAATAACAAATATTAGAAGAATATCATACTAATTAAATATTCATAGTATAATTTATTTTATCTGTAAGTGGGTGTAAAAAATCTCTTTCTGAGCTGATACAATATGACGCCAATCGAAAAATATCACGGGGGTATAGCTACGGCATATGATGCCCAGTTCGGTCTGTCACGGCTCGCACTATTTCTTAATGGGCCTGGTGTAGTTGGGTGGTATCTCGATATGGAGATGCTGTCCCGAGTGCTCGCATCTCCAATGTCTTAGAGTGAGGTTCTTCGATAGACCTCATCCTCACCTCATTATCGGTGGAGATTGACCTGAAACAATAATAAATAAATCATTAATATGATAGCTATCCAAATAAAAAAAATTAAATTTTATTATATAAAAAGAATAATAATACCACTCGAACCCGTCTCACTCGAACCCATCTCACTAGGACCTGTCAGTGCAGAATCTTCTGATGACGGAATTGGTACGGTAGTAGAAATCGATGAAGGTACCTCAACCTCCGAGGTGGACAGTGAACACGAACATCGTCGTTTGTCTCTTGGTGCCATACTTATAATTCTTGACATATGAATATAATATTAAATAATAATAATAAAACTATAAGTAGTTGAGCATGCAATAAATATAAAATAAATTTATGCAACAGATATAAAATAAACTATAAGCAGTTAAGCATGCAAAATAATATTAACGAAAAATAATAACACGAAAGCTAATCCTGAGGACTTGATGATTTTTTATTTTTTTCTAAAATATTTTTAACCTAAATTTTATTTTATAATTTTTTATTTTTTTTAAATATTTTTTATCTAAAAATATTTTTTTCTAAATAATTTTTTTCTCTGAACGAGCTTCGGACTCGGCCTCCCATGGCCCCTACTCCCATGATGCCGGCATCGTCACACATCCTGTACCACCCGAGCTTGACCCCCGTGACCCCCACTCCCACGGTGCCAGTGTCGGTGCCGTCACACACCCCACGCTGTCCGGACTCGGCCTTCCATGGCCCCCACTCTCACAGTGCTGGCACTGTCACAGACCCTACACTGTCTGGATCAGATCCTGATCTGGATCTCAATTCGAATCAAGATCTCGATCTAGATCTCGATCTTGATCCAATTCGGATCATGATTCAGATTTTATTTTTATTAATTAAATAATAAAATATTTGATTAATATTTTATTTTTTTCTTTTTTTTTCTTTTTTTCCCCTCCTTTCTCTCTTCCCTTCCTCCCTCCCCACCGTGCAAACCCCTCCCCGCCGTCGCCCCCTCCCCGACCCCATCTCCCCCGACCGCTGGCTGCCCTCTCCCCGACCCCATCTCCATCGAACACAGCCTCCCTAACCCGTCTCCATCGTCGCCTGCCGCCCCCTCCTCGGCCCCATCCCCCCAGTCCCATCCCACCCCCCACCCCATCCTGGGTAACTACGCCCCAGACCCCCTCACTGTCGGCCGACAACCTCCCTGCCAGCCGACCCCCTCCCCGGCCCCATCTCCGTCGCCACCGACCGCCCCCTCTCCGGCCCCATCCCACCCCGCCCCCATTTGGATCACGCCCCCTCCCTGGTCCCATGGCGCTACCAGCGGTCCACAACAGCCCCCCCCCCCTTGCGGATGGCTCCGCACATGGTGGCCCGATCAACCCAAAAAAAAAAAAGAAAAGGTTGAAAACCTTACCTCCAGCGAATGGTGGGCGGTGCAGTTAGCGGATAGTGGACGACGGACGGTGGTGGTGGAGAGGGGCTCACTGACGAGAAGAGATGGAGGGGAGCGCACAGAGAGAGGAGAGCTCAAGAAGAGGGAGAGAGATCAGGAAAAGAAGAGAGGGCGGGATAAGGGTTTGCGTAGTTTCGCATGAAGAAACATCGATTTGATGTTGATTGAAAGCAGGAGTATTCACGACATAATTTTTCATTGCTAATAATATTATTAGTGATGGAAACTAATTTTTATCGCTAATAATTAAAAAAAAAATCTCTAATAAAAATTTTTTTCACAAAAAAAATTATTTATGATGAAAAAAATTTCATCATTAATAACGTTATTAGCGATGGAAAAATAATTTTCATCGATAATAATTTTTGTCAAAAAAAAATCTCCTTCATTTTTTTGCTAAAAAAATTCTCCGTTAAAAAAAGTTTTCCCACCAAAAAAATTATTTACGATGAAAAAAAAATTTCATTGTTAACTATATTATTAGCGATGAAAAAATAATTTTCATCACTAATAATTCATGCCAAAAAAATATATTGCCCTCATTTTTCAAAAAATTATTTGAGATAAAAATAAAATATTTTATCATTAATTATCTTATTAGCAATGAAAAATAATTTTCATCGTCATTAATTCTCACCAAAAAATAAAAAATTATTGATGACGAAAAAGATTCATCGTCAATAATATTATTAACAATAAAAACTAAAATTTTATTGCCAATAATTCTATCAAAAAAATAAAAAAAATTATTAAAAATTTTTTCCCTTTAAAAAATTTTATAAAAAAATTATTTACGATGAAAACTAAATTTTAGTTCTTAATAATAATTTTATAAAAATTTAATTTTAGATTTTTCTCACTAAAAAAATTTCTATCCAAAAAATTTAACAACAAAAAAATGACATTAAAAAAATATTCATGATAAAAAATAAAATTTTAATAAAAAATTTATATAAATAGTTAATTTATTATTTTTTTCTTCAAAAAAAATTACGTACATAAAAAAAAATATGTACGCAAAATAATTATGTAATCATGTACCGTCGGATGAGAATCATTTTTCTGCTGATATATTTCAGATATTAACTAACAATTAAACATAATTTATAATTAAAAAAATTCAACTAATTAGATTTACTTTTTTTGATGACAATACTACTATGAGTTGATCGAAAGGTTTGAATGGACATCAAAACTCAAATTTAATCTGCGAGCAACTAAGACCCTTGAGATCTGACGCAAAAGGAGCATAGTAGAAATAATAATACCTACTCAAGAGTATGTCAATCTTAGGATAAATCTTGAACTAGATAGTAATAATAAGAGTTTAGCTAGTTAAAGAGTATCTGCGACAAACAATCATCGCATACCAATTAAGACCATGAATGCACTCTTGAAAAATAATATTGAAGGACCCAACAAAAGCTTTCTGTATACAGTTTAGAAGTAAATGACATATTTTAGTTCATCGAACAGTTGATAAAATTTTATTCTTTATATAGTTGGAAGTTGACATTTTCTCTGAATCAAATTTCTTGCATTTAATTTTTTGAGATAATTTGCTCCTAGTTCTTATAGACGGTTAATTCGGTTGTGGGTGAAAAATTTTATTGCATCATCCAACAAAGTCTAGATATTGGAAGAATGATTCTTTTTCGGTGTCGGAAGTTATTTTTTTTAATATATAATTTTTTAATTATTAATTATAAAATTATTTCATCATAAATAATGAAATATTAGCAACAAAAATTTTTTGTCGTAAATAATTGAGATCCAGTATCATGTTTTAACGTATAAAGATCAAGTACTATGTGAATAACATTTTTATAGATCATGTTTTAACGTATAAAGATCCAGTATCATCTCCTTTCTATGTTCTGGGGCAGATACAAGATCTTTATACTTTGTGATCTCTGGTCAATCTATAGAACCAACAACCTATGCAAAATTGAGCAATGAGACAGATTCAGAAAAACTTAGAGACAAAAAGTATTGTCGTAAATAATGATCAACTTTTGATTTTTTTTATCTTAAATAATAGACTATTTACGATGAAAAATATATTTTTATCGCAAATACTAAGTTATTTATGATGTAATATTTTATCGTAAATAATATATAATTTTTATATTTTTTAATTTTTTATTTTTTAAAAATATTGGTGATAAAAATATTTTCATCATAGATAATTGATTATTTACGAAGAAAAAAAAATTTCATCGCTAATAATCTATAATTTTTAAATTTTTAAATTTTTTTATTTTTCTCATATATTAGCGTTAAAAAATTTTACCATAAATAGATGAGTATTTATGATAAAAAGTTACTTTTCATCGTAAATACTCAATTATTTATGATGTAAGATTTTTATCATAAATAATCTATAATTTTTAAACTTTTAAATTTTTTATTTTTTTTAAATATTAGTGATGAAAATTTTTCATCATAAATAGTGGAGTATTGACGATGGAAAGGGCTTTTTCATCATAAATACTCTACTATTTATGATGAAAAGTTTTCATCGCTAATAGTATATAATTTTTAAATTTTTAATATTTTTTATTTTTTAAAATATTAGTGATAAAAAATTTTATCATAAATAGTAGAGTATTGACGACGAAAATAGACTTTTCATCGTAAATACTTTATTATTTACAATAAAAACTTTTTATCGATAATAATATGTAATTTTTAAATTTTTAAAATTTTTTATTTTTTTTACGTATTAGCGATGAAAATTTTTCATCGTAAATAATTTATATTTATGATAAAAATTAGCTTTTCATCATAAATACTCAATTATTTATGACATAATATTTTTATCATAAATAAATATATAATTTTTGAAATTTTAAAATTTTTTATTTTTTATATATTAGCGATGAAAAATTTTTACCATAAATAGTGGAGTATTTATGATAGAAATTGAGTTTTCATCATAAATACTCTACTATTTATGACGAAAAGTTTTCATCACTAATAATATATAATTTTTAATTTTTTAATTTTTTTTTATTTTTTTCATATGTTAGTGATGAAAAATTTTTATCATAAATAGTAGAGTATTTACAACGAAAAGCTAATTTTCATTACAAATACTCTACTATTTATGATGTAAATTTTTAATCACTAATAATCTATATTTTTTAAATTTTTAAAATTTTTTATTTTTTTCATATATTAGCAATGAAAGATTTTCATCATAAATAGTAGAGTATTTATGATGAAAAGCTAATTTCTATTATAAATACTTCACTATTTATGATGAAAATTTTTCATCGCTAAAAATTTATAATTTAAATTTTTTTATTTTTTTATTTTTTAATATTAATGATGAAAATTTTTTATTGTAAATAGTAAAGTATTTACGATGAAAAGTGACTTTTCATCATAAATATTCTACTATTTACGATGAAAATTTTTTATCACTAATAATCTATAATTTTTAAATTTTTAAAATTATTTTTTTTTAATATTAACGATAAAAATTTTTCATCATAAATTGTAGAGTATTTTCGATGAAAATTAACTTTTCATCGTAAATACTCTACTATTTATGATGAAAATTTTTCATCACTAATACTCTATAATTTATAAATTTTTAAAATTTTTTATTTTTTATATATTAACGATGAAAAATTTATGTCGTAAATAATTCATATTTACGATGAAAATCTACTTTCTGTCATAAATACTCTAATATTAACGATGAAAATATTTTCATCACTAATATTTAAAAATTTAAAATTAAAATAAATATTTTATTATTTATGATGAAAATAATCATCATAAATAATTAGTATTTACAATGAAATTTTTTTTCATCGCTAATATGATACTATTTGCGATAAAAAAATTTACATCATAAATAATTTATTATTGATGATAAATTTATTTTTTCATCGTAAATACTCTTATTACCGATGAAAAAATTTTCGTCGCAAATAATTTTATTGCAAAAGCTCCTTTTCTTGTAATGACATCTTTGGCCAGTCATTTCAAGCTTTCAAAGGAACAATCATCCAAGGATGATGATGAGCTGAAGAGAATGGTAAGGGTTCCTTGTGCTTCAGCGGTTGGCAACTTCATGTATGTGATGGTTTGCACGAGATATGACATTACACATACAGTGGAAGCTGTGAGCAAGTACATGACTAATCTAGATGAGCAATATTGGGAAGCTATCAAGTGGATTCTTAGATACTTGAAAGGTACCAAGGATGTTGGCTTATGCTACAAGAGGGGCAGTCAAATACAACAAAGATTTATGGATATAGACTTAGGTGGTGATACCGACACCAAGAGGAACATGACTAGGTATGTTTTTATCATTGACGGGACAGCGGTGGGCTGGGTTTTTCAATTGCAAAAGATCGTGGCTCTTTCTATCACTGAGGTGGAGTATATTGCTATCATAGAAGTCAGTAAGGAGATGATTTGACCGTAGAATTTACTAAAGGACTGGATAGAAAGCAAAGTTACAGTACACTATTTAGTGACAGCCAGAGTGCTATTCATCTTGCAAAGAATCTCATATTTCATGCGAGAACAAAGTACATACAATGAAGATATCACTTCATCAGGGTGTTGCTTGAAGGTAGAAGCTTGTCACTAGAGAAGATTCAGGACTCAAAGAATTCAGTCGATATGTTGACTAAGATAGTCGCTGTAGAAAAATTGGGGCTGTATATGGCCTCAATTGGCCTCCGAAGCTAGTTGAATAGAAGTGTCACACAGAATACTAATCTATATTTTATGGAAGTCTATTTTTCTTATTTTCAAGTGGATGCTAATTGGATGTCTTAGTTTTCAAGTGGGAGAGTTGTTGGGTGGTAGAGCATAATCCACCTAATTACTAAACTTGATCCACATGAACAACAATCTGAAAGATCCAGGCCCACGAAACCCTATGCGAGCACATGAGAAAAAGAGCCCCACGCATGTAGCCCAGCTTGTTTTCTTCCACCAGTCCACAATGGACCAACAAATGGGGTATAGTCCATCTCAAAGCAATAGACCTCTAGTGGTCTGTGACAAATTCACGAGGTCTACATAAAAAAACAGTATTCCGTGGGAAAGCCTTAGCAGGTGGTGCATTTGGCGGATGTGGGGGAGGGTGCGGGTCCAATTGAGATTCTATTAAGGCGCTGGGAAGAAGAGATTAACAAGGAATTTGAGACCTTTTCTTATCCGATTTCAACCTCTTTCTCTATGGATTTCATGCTATTTGAGGCCTTTAAAAGAACTTGTGGGCAGTGGGTTTCTGTATGACATGACAGAGAGTCCAGAGAGGTAACAAAGAGAGTCTGTGAGATTTTGAGGGATTTTCTTTGGAGATTTTCCTAGGATTTTTGAAAGCTATTGTAAGGGATCTTCTTCCAAGAGAGAAAAGAGGTGTCCACACAAGAGAGAGAAGAAAGATTTCTTCCAAAAGAGAAGAAGAGGTGATGTGCGAGAAGGATTTTTTTTTAGGAGGCACCACCTGTAGAGAGGGAGATGTTTTTTTCACTTATTTTTCTTCTCCTATTTTACTCCTGTAAATCCCCTACTGTTATACAAAGAAAAAACATATATTCTGTGCGGCTGTGGACATAGGAGCAAGAGACTCCGAACTACGTAAAATTTTATTTTTTTATTTTGTGCTTATGTATTTTTTTAATTTTTTTCTTTTCCTGTGACTACCATAATCTGCTGTGCATCGCTCCCTAATAATACTGAACATAAATATAGGTACCCATAAATAATTTCATAATTTTTATTTCAAATAAATCAAATACTTTAACAACAATATGTGTACAGCCAACAATTATTTCCATAATTTTTTTAAAAATATAAACAATTAATTTTATAAATTTACATAAATCATGAGGCATGCATAATGAAAATCTTAGAGATAAAGGTACTTACAACTCAACTTATAAATATAGAAATCTCTTGAATCGAATTAAAGCAACTTGATTATTATTTTAGAATCTTGAATCCTTGAGTTTATAGAACCCACTCTGAACCCTACAACCCAAAATCCATCTAGCTCAAGATTTATGATTCTAGATCTGCTAACTTTTTTAACATGACCAAGATTTAGGTGCATGTCCTTCAAGCCCAAATAAGCCTCTAGGGTGTGCATTTATCACCTGAACTAAAGAAAGGTAGTTCATAATTACCTTAGGTTGGAAATTTATCCCCAAAATCAGAGGTGCCTCCAAGATCAGATGTTCTAGTCACTCCTTGATTTGCAAGAATGACAAATCAAATTGAGAGATAGGAAGAAGAGAAAGGGAGAAAGTAAAAAAGAAAGAGATCCATGGGATGTTATTTGGTCTCAAAAGCAGGGGAGATTAGTCTCATCAATGGCTAGGCTAGCTCCATCTGTTAGCTGACTAAGGGCAAAGTTGGCCACCATGCCAACAAGACAATCTATAGCTAGCACGAGAAAAATAAGATTGGAGAAGGTCTCAAATTAGCTGAGAGAGGGGATGCTCTATCTTGGAGAAAAATCACTGAGTTGGGCTTGGGATTGATCATCAAATGAGCGGTAAGATCTGGTAAGTACGTCGGCTAGCAAGCCACCATAAGTCAACATAGAGACCCAAGGAGAGGAGAGGAGAAGGGGTTTATGGCAAGGTTATCTAAATTTGGCTAATAAGGGACTTGGGAGGATGAAACAGGGGATTTGATCACTAATTTCTCATCAAGATTGATGTCAAGAAACTTCAAGCTACTAGCTCCAAAGTATGAGGAGAGGATGGATAGGTGATGGATTGATGGTAGACCACGATGATGAGAAGAAAATCAAGATAGAGAGAGGATAGTGAAAAGAGAGAAGAAAAAGATCAGGAGCAAAGGAAGAAAACAGTGAGGGTTTCAGGTGTTACTATCGCCTTTACCAGCTACTCACATGCAGTGATTGACCTAAGATCTTTGCAAAGGTCATGCCATATCATTACAAGCACATGTGCTGGTCTCCCCATCCCAATTTGGCACAAATCATGATACTCACTAGGGGTTCAAAGTTCCCTAGCTGGCAAGTGTCATTGCTGGATTTACTTGGCCAACTTGATTAAATCAAGGCTAAGTCAGATTGAAGTCTGATGAGTCTGAGGGTTAGTTTGGAGGGATGCTCCTCAAAATATATTGACTATACGAAAGGAATGGCTAATAAAGTTTACCAATTTGTTGCAAATATAAGGTGATAGGTGTGAGTCATACGAGTCTGCAGGAGTAATTTAATGAAAAAACTAACGATTCAAAGTTTGGTCAGTCCGAAGAAGCTTTAATAGATCACTCGCACTCTTCATGGTAGTAATAATAACAATAGTGATAATTATCGTTATTAATTAATTTTTATCAATATCACATTGATCAGCAAGGCCCAACTATTGCTATCATGCTCACATCAATCGGCCCATAATCTCGAGTTTGCTCAAGAGTATGGCTCAGAGACACACATTATAAGTGAATCGATAACATGTGGATTCAGAGTATACACTGCAGCTCACTATACTTGATGCAATAATTGGGTCAAGCTAGTGTGTGGAAACATATTGATAGAGCTTGTGCAATTGGCGACCAGACCAGAATTTTTGCAGATTTTGGGTGTATCATTTTTCATGCATAGCTTCTGATCATTGTCTAATTCTTGTCAAAACTAATTTGGATGTTAGTTGTAAATTTCCTTTTTGATTTGAGAAATTTTGGATGTTTCATCCTCGGTTATAGGATGTCATTTGTAGTCATGTCTGGATGGTATATATGTATTGCGGGTTGGTAGAAAATTAGAGTTGACACAAAGGAGGCTAAGATTTTGGAATAAAAATGTGGTGTGTAACAACTTTAGGAAGTTGGAAGTGGTTGAATCTATGATTTCAGATATTCAGAAGGAGGATGGGATGAAAGTGGATTGCCACTGATGCAAATGAGAACTCAGTGTAATAGTCCATCATTATACCACTCTATTTGGAGACAAGAAGTCTTTTGGAGACAGAAGTGGTGGGTCACCTTAGATCATTTTTTTGTTCCCCACAAATCATAAGATTTTAAAGGCACTATATATGAAATCACGAGCAATATAGGATCAGCGAATGCTGTTTGAAGTGACACCCTCCTGCTTTTCTTTAGAATTCTCGATCACGTCGCTTCTTTTGTGGTTGTTCACGTCTAGAGTGAATAAGCAAGATAACTTACGTACGGCAGGCATACAGATGCATACATCTGAATGTTTTGCACTACTGAACTTCAAAAAGTACGTGAAACGTGATAGATGGATTGATCAAGTAATTGCCTATGATGTGATTAAAAGTATATAAATACCATAAATTGTCCATATGTTCAGCTCAAATGCAGACTTGTATATAGGAAACACCTCACTGGTCTCAATTGAAACTTTTATGGTGTCATGACACATCCAATGTCATTTGATGATAGAAGGATGGAAATCCCAGTTCGAGGCTTTCTTGCAACTATGGTCACCATCCTTAATCTTGGTTAACTGGGTCATACTGAATGATGTCGTGCCATTTTGTTTGTTACCTTCACGAACTCCGTGTTCTCGAGCATGCATCTTCCATTCACTGAAATCAGTTAGATCATGCAAATTATCAGCTCAAACGGCAAAACCCTGGTTCCTTATATAATTGAACCTAAATGATGAAGATATCTATAGGAAGCAATAGAAAAGAAATCAAATTCAAGCAATGAGTGCACAATCAGCCATGAAGAGTGCTTGCCTCTTGATCACGGTTCTGCTTGCTACTGTCATCACCAACACCACATCAATGACCATACATGAAGCAAGTAGCATCCCTGCAAGTTTAGGTAAGGGAGTAAGGAGCTTTCTTGGGAGCACTGGTGGCAATTGGAATTCAGTAGACATAGAAGGAGTGGGAGGTGGAAGTGCAGTTGATAGCTCCAAAATGAGAGCAAAGGTGGGAGATAAAGGAGGCAGGCATGTTGGGAATAGTTTGTCGAGCTGCGTAACTCGAGAATATTGCAGGAAGAACAAGGTGATTTGCACCAAGAAGTGCAGCAAGCAAGATGGCAATGCCATCGAGAAGAAGCATATCCCAGGGAAGTGCACTCTCACGTGCAAGAAGTGCATCCCAAACTGCTAAACATCTTAGACTCCCTTCTTTGATATGAAGCTGTTATGGACAAGCTCTCTAGTTTTTTTGTCGTCTCTTCTTTATGTTCTTTATGTTGAAGCCCTCTTTTCTATAGTCTTATTATGGTTCAATGAAATAAAAGATAATTCCTCAACTGATCAGGAATTTTCTATTTTATACTGGCTTCCATGATGAGAATTATAGGGTTTTAGGATGCGCTATTAACATGAAACCTACAACAGATAACGTCTCTAATCTTCATGAATGTAGATTTGGCAATAGGTCTCCAATATAATTATGAAACAGACTTTATACTCCAAACCTTTTTTTTTCCATTTGCTGAATGAAAGTGATTAGGGTTGGCCTGACCTCTCTTTCAAACAGTAAAAGGTGAGAAAAACTTGAATGCCACCAATGTGGGTTATCAAATCAAAAGGAGTCTTTGAGGAAAAGGCCCAACAATCATCACCAATCAATGCTGCATTTGTTGAGAGGTCCAAAAGATTCAAATTCATCTTTCTGATGAACCTGACTAATTGAATTATTAATGCAAAGATAACAACTGATCATCAATATGTGCACATGCAATTTAATCATACTCGAGCGCTAGCAGATGAAGCATGGACTCGAACATCTTTTGATATGCACGAAAAGATTTTTTCTATTCACAAACTATTAATGGAACCTCCACTTATCTATGTATCGATGGAGATTACCAAGAATGGGATATATACCCATGCAAACACTCGCTGAAGTTGTATCATCTAAAAATATTGTGTAGGGGAAACCACTCATGGAGGTGACCTCTATCGAAGACAGGTTCCAGCATGCTCGCTTAGCATCAATCAGATTACACTTCAGTCGTATTATTATTGCATCTCTCCTTCCAAAGCTGCATGACCCCTAGCTTCACAAGTTTGATCTAGGACTTTAGGTAAGAGAATATTAGTTTGATTTTTGTATGGATCACTGGATGTATCGAACGTATAATAATTGAACAGCTTTATTACCAGTTGCTGATAGACTCTTTTGGCAAACACATCTTCCTATCTCTTATTATTTAGTAATTTGATTTATATCACCAGACCTTGCATTCCCTCCAGGAAATTATCCTAGGGAGTATGAGCCATGTCACAAGCCCAGCCCAAATAGTAGGCTTGGGGTGTGACAAGTACAAAAAGCTACTCTCATAAAGAAATATATATTTAAGCTTTAGGATCAACAAGAAAAGAAAACAATACTGGATTGTGAGAGGTGTCAGACAAGGAAGAGAAATGGCATTAATTATGAGAAGACAAACAAATCACAGGTTCCTTCCGATTAACTTCTAATCTCATTTGCTTTTAAAGGGTGACTAACTGAAGGATCTTTAAGCCGAATTTACATTTTTACAGGGGTCAGCGTATGCATATAGCCATTTTTCAAAAGTCCATATGCAAGTACAACGGATCAAACAGAACTACAGGAAAAAAAAAAAAAAAAAAGTTCAGGAGCTACCCTTCGGTACCTACTTTTTTGTCCAATTTCTATGCTTCGGTAGACCTAAAAGCCAGTCGTGTAGGTGGATCTGTCATCTTAAATATTATAATTGACAACCAACGTCTTATTAGTTCTCACGGAAGCGTTCAACTTTGGCGAACATGACGCAACCTTGCAAAAAATCTTGCCTGCAAGGAACCTCCGAAGAATCTTTGCTGGATAAAATCTTTGTTGTCTATCGATGATATACTGATACAACTATCACCATCCGGCAAAAGACCAAACATCTAGAATTACCACATGCAGTTCCTTCTTAGTTTATACGTTTTGGTGCATTTATTTAGTCCAACGAATTTGGCATCAAGGAGTCAATTACATGCTTGCTGGCTAAGAAATGAGAGGTTGGGGATGACATCATTATCCGGTTAACGCCAACACGCATGCTATTATGTTCGTGGCTGATTTCCATTTGATTTGCCTTTCGGCTGTCACCGTGCTTCTGGAAGAGAGAGTTGGGGGTTGAGGCGTTTAATACGGACGGAGGAACAGACCCAAGTACTGCTACCGCATTTAATTCAACTCGACTAAGGTAGTTGGGGCTTCGTGAAGCCCTACATGCATGTATTTTTTAAAATATATATATATATACACGCGTACGTATGGATTTTCCTCATTGGTGGCAGCTTTATATCTACGGATCAGATGGGATATATAATGTATGCATACACTGACACATATGTGTACGTATATGTATGGTTGTAGATATGTAGGTATATATGTTTGTATCTATATATGTATTTTTGGTGGCAATATATGATTCAAACTTTGAAGTAAGAGATACTGTGACATATTCAGTAGGAGGCAAGAACTGTGTTACAGGCTATAATTCTATTATTTTTGTGGCTCAGTAATGCTCCACATACCACTCATGCCACATGGCATGAGAGAATTGGAGCTATTCACAGGATCATTGCAATGTGGTAGGGTTTTGGCATAACACCAAGTACCTCGTGGTGTTACCGAGTTTGGGCTGAAGCATCTCTCCAGCCATATAAATGGATACTTAGCGAGAGTTGTTACTTAAACATAGTTTGAAGAGCCGCTACATAACTTGGATTATGGCCTCAAATTCATTTTGTCTCGGGTCATTTTATTGGATATCTTTTATTGGAATTTTAGCGCCATTCTAAAAAGATGATTATTATTTTATTTTGTCAAAAGTTGATTAAACAGGATGTTCATTTTAACATTTTTTATTATTTGTCATTACAGCCTTATGATTATGACTAGCCATCAAGTTTACACTGAATTGGCCAGGCTAGAAGAAAAACTTCTTATTGTGGTACCCTTTTGTATGATGAAAGATATGCTACACATAAATCCATGGCAAAACTCAGCATTGGTAGGTTAGTTGAGGTGAGCACTAGATGGGCCTTAATGGCACATTTAAGAGAGTTGAATACGTTCCTTGCAAGTTGAAGTGCATGAAACACAGATGGAGACTAAGCGTGATTGATAGAAACAGATTTAATGGCCACAAATAATTGGAGCACCTGTCAATAAAAGCCAATCTCTTGGAGCAATTCCGGGCAACTAAATTAAACAAGAAAACCTACAGACCTTCAACATCCCTTTTGTGGTAGTCAAATGCCATCCTAATTAAGAGAGTTTGCATTTTCCACGGTGCGTATTTTATTTGCACCACAAAGGGCTGTTCATGCATGGATAGGTGCCACGTTATGCATCTTAGAAATGGATGACTGCCACTTATTAATTAATTTGGGACCCAATTGACACTTCATACTCTCAGGATGAGTGATACTTGATCGTTTTCGAGATGTACGGTGTGATGACTATCCACGCATGCCTAGTTAATTACAGAAGCACAAAGCAAGCCACCAATTTTTGGGTACAAAGGAACTGGACTATATAAATGAACCTATAAGTGAAAGCGTAGTGTTTTTTGAGAGAAAAGAACGGAAGAGTATATTGTTATGGAGCTAGACTAGTTTATATTCACCAATGGTTTTAAATCCAATTCTTTTTTTTTTTTGTGCTTCTGATATAAGCAGAGTCATAATAAAAGCTCTAAATTTAGAGTGGAATAGAAAATTTTATTTACTACTACATATTGCTATAGAAAAAATAGGTATTTCCGTGCTCTTTAATTTCATATACCGATGCTTATTAGCATCTCAAAATCATGCCCCGACACTATAGCAAGTATCGAAGAAGCATCATTGTTGCAAGTATGGAAAAAAATTAACACAAAAATTATGCTTTTGGGTTACATTAATTTTTTGGGGTAATGACGCTTTTTAAAATCATACTGCACCTGGATGTGATCTCTTCAACTTTTCAAATTTTTTTAACACATTATTTTTATCAAAAAAGTACGTAGAATTAGACACAATGACCTGAAAAATAAAAGGGGGAGGAAAACAATAAAGGCATACAACTTAAAAAAAAAAAGGAAAAAGAAAAAAATATTTTGTGGTCCATCTGGAGGGAGCATGGGTAATAAACTCTCTTTTTTTCTTCCTTTTGGTGAAGTAGCTAAATTAAACAATTTTAGCATAAATATATCATAGGAATTAAAAAATAAAATATTAAAAAATTGAGTTGGAAGATCTACTGTAGAGTCCCATAAAACGATCCCAACATAATTGGCCATAGAAGCCACCATCCAATAATAGAACTCTTAATAAACTACTTATCTCCTGTATGTCCATAAAATCCAGTCGGTAATCCAGGGTATGCTAAGAGGTGCACAAAATAGTACTCTATGCAAAAAACTTCAGATATGGTCCTCTTCAAAATGAGGCATTGATAAATCCGGTGCGTTCTTGCTCCGGATTGCTATTGGAAGATGTATTCTCGGTGACAACTATTAGTTGAACATGTTTCTGCATTCTATTCCTAATAAATTCTCAAGCTGCTAAGGGTCTATTTGGTTGGGGTGTTTCAGATTATGGGGTATTTCAATGATTTCTGGAATCATTCATTTGAAAAAATATTTATGGAAAAAAATAATTTTTTACTATATTTCGTTGGTGGAAAAATTATTCTGAAAAATGACACTGGAAAAAGATTGCTACGTTTTATTGGAGGTAACCTATATCGGAATATAGCAAAATTTATAAATATATCTTTCAATATAAAATATTTTTTAATATCAAGACAGTATTATCATCTTCATCTGTTTTAATGTAATGACTATGATCACATAGTCCTTTACATAATATCATCCCCATCTTAATTTTTTTGTAAAAGCTTTTTATTGAATGAATTTGGAAAGATACCAAGACAAATTTATTGATTACATATGCAGCTTTATAGGAGTTATTTTTGTCCAATATAGATTACAACAATTGAAAATTTATCAAATACTAACCTCTCTATAGTATTTGTTTTACCTTCTCTTTTCAAAAAATAAACGAGGCCCATCAATTTTTTTTCATCTCTCTCTTCTATTTTTCATACTAAATATGATAATCTAACATAGAATTTATTTTTTTATATCGGATTATCCCCAACCAAATGGATCTTAAATATAATCAAGCTCAAAATCCAAAACATAGTCACCATCAAATAGCACAAAGGTTGAAAGGGGAGGACAATTTGGGAAAAGAGATTGCCATCTGGCATCAATTTTATTTTTTTTATTTTTTTAAAAAAATATTTTTTACTTTTGAAATATAATATATTTGGTATATTTAAATATTTTTAGGAATATAAACTTGATGATGTTGGTCAAGTATTGTGGTGGGAGAAATAATAAAGGTGTTAGTAATACTATAGTGGCAACAGCAGCAGTGATTTATGTGCTAGTAATATAGTGATATTAGAATGATTGTGGCAACAATAATAGGCACCAAATATGCATTGGTGGCGGCATGATGGTTGTAGTGTTGTGGAAGAGACATCGCAAAGATTGTGATACCAGTGCTATGGCGAAGGTGATAGAGATGGCGATGATGTAATTATAGAGGCGCAGCAGTAGCGGTGATGACAATAATAATAGTGGTGATGATGGTGGAAACTATGGTGGTAGCAGTAATAACAATAGTAGCAATATAGATGATGAAAATGATAGTGACAACTATAGCAACTATAATGAAGATACAACAATAATGATAGTGGCAATGGTAATGAAGATGTTAGTGGGTTGGAAAAAATAAAAAAATATTTTATAAAAATTATAAATATTAATTTATTTGCCCCAGTTTCTATGATTTGTCTTTAAAAAAATAAATAATAAAAATGATGCCAAGCAAGCCCCACAACTATAATTTTTGTTTTTTATCCTTCCAGACTCGCTCCTCTTTCCGACTCTTTTCTATTCAGGAAAAGAAGTAAGGCAAACTTCCCCTGCATGGATCCACTCTTGGGTTGCATTTTTCTCAATATCTACTGAACTGGATGCCTCATCCAAAAATAAAAGAAAAGAAGAAATGCTGAATCCCATTTGCTGAACTTAGCTTAGTTTGGACCAATTTCACCACATCAACTACTTTCACCTAATCAAGATTGATATCATATGTGACTTCTTGAGAAAATATAGTCGAAGTGCTACATTTCCAAGTCAAAATTGAATGTCTTCAACATGTATTGTGTTTGAAAGTTTTAAATTCGAAAATCATGATTTTATTGGTTATTAACCAAAAAATAGAAATAAAAAGATTTAAAGGCAAAACTAAGAGAAAACATGATTTTGGATGTCTATATTTAAACCATAAAGTTTTAAGTTCAAGATATTAGAATGTTCTTCAAATTTCATAACACGATAAAATTATGAGTATTTTAAAAAGACACAAAAAATGCACCCTAAGAATAGGAGGGTCACCAAGGAGTTAGGTCAAACATCAAAGCAAAGTTGATGAGTATACATGAAAATTCCTTTGCAAAATCATCAATTATACAATTTCAAAGGTGCTATATGTACATGTATATATAAGCACATGCACATACACACTTACATACATCTACATAAATAGCTCTTCATTATACAAATCGAATATCAAAACTCAGTGATTATAAAAGAGTAATGGAGTTACTCTATACCTAAAATGTCATCTTGTAATATTGCTGGTCAAAAAATTTAATAGGGTTATATACATATACATACATACATCCACACATAACATATGTACATATATAGATACACACACATATATATAGGCTTAATTACTAAAAAAGTTCTGTATTTAAGTCCTTTTCCAATTTTAGCATATTGTTCCATTTTGCAATTGGGTACGGTACTTATGAAGTGTTGCAATATTAGCCTACCTAATGTCCAATTTTTCATTAATGTACCACCATAAAAATTATGTGGAAATATGTTGGAAAAGATGTAGAAAATAAAAGATTTTTGCATATAATCAAAGAGAAGGGGAAGAGAGAGACCCATCAAATGGAAGAATTATGTATAGACTTAGGCCTGTTTGGCTAAGCTTTTAAAGTGCTAGAAAGCATTTTTGGCTCTCAAAAATACTTTGATGTGATATAGTGATGTTTGGTAAAAATATAAGAAGCTATTTTGGTTTTGCCAGAAAGTGAAAAGGTCTACTTGGAGAAAGTTGTTTTTGAATTTTTTCCCAAAATACTTTCTGGCTAATATCGGAAGTGTTTTGCTTTCTCCAAAATACTTTATCAATATGGTTATCAAATAGTAAATAGTATTTTTAAAAATTTACTTCTCAAAAATTCTACTTTCAAAAGTTTCAAAAACTCTACTGCCAACAGCAATCCTAAATAGGACCTTAGTCTCTAATAAATGCTATAAACCAATCAATGAAAAAAATACCATAGTGGTTATGCCATTTTTTTATTTGCTTAGTCTATAGTATTTATCTTGTATTTGGTTGAATTATGAGAGGAAGGATGATGGGTTTAGAAGGATGAATGATATTCATCCATAGTTTGGTTCAAAAAAAATTTAAAAAAATGGATGAGAAGGAAAGATTGTCCATCCATCCTGGTCCACTAATTTGTATCCTTCCAAATTAAAAGGATGCAAAAAAGATGGATGAAGAATATGAGGGATGGGTTTGTATATTAACATATTATCCCCTATTAATTGTTTGACAAAATTATAATACTCTTCACTTTGCATTCATTTTAATATACATTATTATTTTATTTATACTATTAATCATATTAAACTTTATTACTAATTATTTTAATTTTTTGATATATAATTTTTATAATTATAAGTAAATATTACAATTATCTTGTATTTTTCTATTTATATTTATATTTAGTTAACTATTTATATAAAATTAATTAACTATTTAAATTAAATTATAAATTAATTATTTATTTATATAATTATTATATGTAAATAAATTAATTTAAATATAATTAATTTATAAAATCATTTTAGATTA
Source organism: Elaeis guineensis (assembly GCF_000442705.2). Lineage (NCBI taxonomy): Eukaryota > Viridiplantae > Streptophyta > Magnoliopsida > Arecales > Arecaceae > Elaeis > Elaeis guineensis. The sequence goes on along the minus strand of NC_025996.2, from coordinate 53,749,894 downwards.
AATTAAATTAAAATAATATTTATATGATTTTTATATAATCATAAATTATAAGGATTGTAAGTTATGTATTGCTCTAACTTTTTAGTATAAATTAGTGTTATAAATTGATAACAATAATTTTTTTGTTAAGGAGATGTTTAGCAAAAATGTCATATGTTATTATTGATTCTCTCTTTCATTATCTTATATCAGATGGAAGAATCATTTCTATCCATTCTTTTATATTTTATTAAGTAAATGAAAGAATGGATAAAAAATACATCCATTTTCTCCCTCATCCATCCTTCCTCCTCTGTCCATCCTTTCTCCAATTCAATTTTTATACCAAACAAAGGGTTATTATAGACCAAGTCTACCTAATAATTTCTTCATCAAGCAAGGAGCGACGGGATAGAAAAACTGTCAACTGTCTCCATGATAATTGGTTGCTTCATGACCAAAGCTGGAGCACTTGCTGCCTCTTCAGCCACCCCTTCATCTGCGGTTGTCCCACCAATGCGAGACTACCTCTATGTCCATCATCTCAACCTAGCTCTCTAGTGAGGTGATGGATTGAACAATGCCATCACATCATCCTTCCTCTCTTTTGGGCTCCCATCCACCATGTCTCCCAATGCCTCCATGGCACTTGGTTCATTCACGATCATTTTTTTGTATTCATGCATAGCTAATAGATTGAACAACGTAGCTGCTACATTCTCTCTCACTCCATAATTCACCCTCATCTCAAAACATAAAAAATCAACCTCAAGCACCCATTCTTCATCATGCCCATGCACCCATGCGGTGATGCTCAACCTCATCGATGCCCTTCATGAACTCAACCGCACCTCTAGAATAGCTATGGTGTGCGTCATAAGGTGGTCAAGGGGTGGCACTTCCTGATCCAACCAACATATGCAAGAGTTAACCACCATCTTCTCCACTAGTACCATCATGTCTCGAAGGAGGACAGCAACTCTCTTTACCTAACAATTTCGGTTACAACATGCTAGTGCCAGCCAGAGGCCACCTGATGAATCAGTTCATGGTGGATGGTTCTTCATAAGGGATGCACCACTAGAGAGGCCCATAAAGGCTATGGCTGGTTGGAGATGTGGCAGCACAAGTTTTAATAATTCTCGATTTACAAACTATTAAATATCCCTCTCGAGCATGCTCGGCTTTCACTAGGAATGCAAATGGGTCAGGTCAAACTAGGTCATGATGACCCCAATCTATCTGATTCCTTAATCGGATCTAATATTGATATAGACCCAACCCAATAGCAAATCGAATTGGGTAAATCGGGTCCACAGCCTATAGGTCGGATTTACGTATAATCTAACTCAATCGAAAAAATTCATATCTACAACAAGTCCAAGTCAAACATAGCAAACTATATTTTAATTACTACATAACCAACTATTATTTAACCACACAAAATACATAATAAAAAATATTACTCTCAAAATAAATTAAGATATAAAAATAATTTTAAATCTATTTTTAATCAAAGATATTGCTCATAGATATTGCTCATACAAGTTTTAAATCACAACTTAAAGGCCAGATAGGTTTAGATCCTAATAGTATATTGAGTTTAGATTGAATCAATCAGGTCCGAATTTAGTAAACCCATATCTGACCCAAAAAATGAATCAGTCCAAACTCAACCTAGCCCTATGGATTCTTTAAAAAGGGTTGGTCAGATCTAAGTGGGTCAGCCAAGTTGGGCAACGAGTCAACTTGACCCACTTGCAGCCTTACTCTCCAATTGAAGTTGGACCACTAGTAGAGTATGCTTTATGGACAATGGCTCAACACCTCTACCAGCATTACCAATAAGGATGGCAATAGATGAATATGAGTCGGGTGACCAATACCCATACCTACTCCACCATAAAAAAAATCCAACCCATACCCACCCCATATCCATCTGGGATCATATCAGATTGGATCGGATGGGTAAAATTAAGGGTGCAGATTAGATTGGGTCACGTAAGGATACCCACCTTGTCTTAGATCAGATCAGGTGGGATCCGATCTAGTCGATCGGGTCTCACGAGAATCTCCAAACCTATAAACTTCATACTTCTACAAGACTAAGCTCTCAAAACCTAAAGGGACCAAATCACACTATTCTTCCTCAAGTGCTCCCATCTAATTTCCTAGGTGCTCTCCTTTCCCATAGAATCATAAATCTCAAAAAAAGAGAATAAAATGAAAGAAAAAGAAGCAAAAAGAAACAAATAATCAAGTTATGTGAGAAAAGGTCTTACCTTTAATTTTTTCATCTTTCATTTGTTTTCCCCCAACTCTTCCTCTGTGTTTTCCATCCTGGGATCTTGATCAGGTGGGAGGGTTGGAGTGGCCTAATAGGAAATGGCTAGCATTTCCCCCCATCCCATCCCATTTTTTTTTGTTTTCTTCCATCCTCAATGTTAGATGTATGCCCTGTAAGCCCGATTGATTGACACATATATACTTTCTAGAATATAATTTTATAATTAAAATTTTAAAATAAATAAAATTTAGATTATTTTTCCATTCATATGATGATACATATTCTCAAGAGTTGAAAATTTGAGGTACGTGTCATTAGTAGTTAATTTTTAAATACTCTCGATCAATAGATCATCATGAGATGGTAATGATCCGAATAGATTGATGCACAGATCGTTTTCTTCTTGGTAGATGAGTCTCAGGTCGATAATGTGGAAAATTGGACAGAGTGCAAGTACTTGATAGAGATCAACGTGACCAACAGAGAAGTCACTAGATGGCTATCCACTCGTTGTGACTTGCTCAAATTTGCAATAGTGTAGATAGTTCTTTGACCTATGGTGTTCAATTGTTACAGTGGGTTGCTGTAGTTTGACTACACCAACACTTGGTTACCTAGCCATTCAAATCTTGAGGTGTTGTTGGCTATAGTGATCTATTGTAGGAATAGAATGTGCATCAAATGGAATCTATCATTTCTGATAGAAAAGAAGAGGTCCTATATAGTTCATGAGATTGAGTCCTAAAATCCATGACCATGGTAAGTAAATGCTAGAAAGAGTTTTTATAAAATTTTATATGGACTTGAATCGATTGAATCTGATATATAACAGACGAATAGATTGATAAGTTATCCTTGACCTACATCTTATCGAAACTCACGATAGAAGAATCGAACTATACGATAGCGCATCTAAGGTTTAATATTTATTCTATTGGTTATCACTACAAACTGCTAGATATCACTGATGGATCGTGAGATTATCGAGCATCATCTTAATAATCGATGATCCTTGATGGTAGAGTTGAATCGTTCCAATCCATCAAAAAAATTTTATAATATTATGATGGAGATCACATATATCTCACTACCAGAAAAAATAGAACTATGGATCACATAAAAAAAGATCTTTATCCGATCAGATGGTTGATTAGCGATTATGAATCACTATTGGTTTAATCGTCGATATGATTGATGATTAATCCAGTGTAAGAGTTACAATAAAGTAATTTACTAAGAGTTATGAGTTGTAGATGATTAATTAGTAATTAGATTACTAATTGATTAATTTGATTGAGCAACAGGCTAAAATTAAGTCTAATTAAATTGAATGCAATTTAACTTCATTTGAATTTGATTAGATCAAGCCTAATTGAGTTATGAGATCACTCAATCACAAAAAAATTAATTTTAATTTGATTAGGACTTGAATTAATTAATTTTCTAATTAGATTAGGATTTAATAGGTTCCTAGTTAGACTAGAATTTTACTCTATTGGGTTCAACCTAATCCTAAGTGGTTAGGATTAAAATTAAGAACCAAGAGAGTTCCAATTTGACTGGAACTCTCCTTCTCCCTTAAGCACCACCCCATGTGCATGCCTAACTTTTCTCCATGCTGCCCTTCTCTTGTTTTTGCATGAATTCATGTTAAAATTAATAGGAGTCCATGCCTAGCCCTTTCTCATGCCTTACCTTCTCTTGGATAAAATAAGGAAAGTTCAAATTTGATTTAAACTTCCTTATTAAGATGAGGTTTGACCTCATCCAATTTTTGGATGCCAAACTATAAAAAGGCTTTCCTTTTATGCATTGAGAGGTGATTCTTAACCATAAGAAATAGATTTTGAGCATGAGATATCTGGTGTGGGGTGTGAGTTCCTTGAGGAGGGCATGGGGCTTCTTATAGGCATGAAAAATAGAGGAGAGGTGTCTCCTCTTGGGCGTGAGATCCCTAGGATTTTCTAGGTTTCTTTCTATTGTATAGTGGAATTTTGGAAAGAGAGAAAAGGAAAGAGAAAGGATTCTCTAAATTTTAATCTTCTCTTTATCTTCCTTCTGCTCCTCTTTAAGATCTGAGAGAGTAGTTTAAGAGATCTAAAGAAGAAATCAGGATCAACCATCAAAGAAGTGATTTCTGTAAGAAACTAGCACCCTATAAAATCAGAAGCTCTGATCGGATTGAAAATTTTGTGTGATATCTTAGAGATCATATGCATGTTGGCTCTGCAGAATCTCATTGGATTAGCATGATCATCAGTAGTGAAGATCATCGACCCACGTATAGATATGGAGATCTGATCTTCGAATTTCTATTTTATTTAAATCTGATTTTTTTTTAGCATCTTAAAAGCATGTGATCGATCCCATATAGATTAAATCTACTTCATGCACATTAAATAGATTAAAAGTATTAATCTAGATCAACTTTTATTCACTATATTCATGATTTTTAAAATTAAAAATCTGCATGTTCTGATTTCTGTATGTATGTTCTCGAATGTGCGACATCCTTCACTCAAGAGTCTTGATTGGGTAGGAGACTTGGAGTGGCCGAATTAGAAATGGCTAGGGTCCCCCTTCCTTTGGTTTTTCCATCATCAAGAACCTTGATCGGTGGGAGGCTTGGAGTGGTGAATAGGGAAGCTTAGAAGATGGCTAGGGTTTATTTATAAGAGTTTAAATGTGGTGTGTGTGTGTATCAAGTTGGTTCGAAATGGGCATATTATTATTCATATATGATCCGAACTTGTTTTGAGTACTTTTTCAGAAGCTATACCTGTCCTAGATTTTAATCAAACCGATTGGGTACCCAATAAATTGGATGAAATTGCAATCCCTAACTGCAGTGGTGTAGCTGGCATTCATCGTAGAGCACCATGAGTGAACAGTGGCATTGATCTGGTGAATTATTAGAGTAGATGGATAAACAAAGCAATTGTAGGAATCACATATAAATACATGTAGTGGCACTGGCATGGGCAATGGGGGTTATTCTTTTACTATGAGGAAAGGAATGGGGATGGCTTGCTAGTTTCTTCGATGGCCATGTATTATCAATCGAGCCCTACCACCTCCTCCTCCATGAAGAGGCCATTGGTTCATTGGAAGCTGCATGGAGCAGCATCACCACCAACCCCACCAATAGTGATACTAGGATGTTGGGCATGGCATTGGTAAGATGCAACACCACAACGGTGATGATGCCAAGCATAATCAAGATCATACCATCTTTGAACATATAGCTGAGGATGACAGTTGCTTTTTGCAGAGATGATGAGGGAGACAAGATGCTAAAGAAGCTAGAAAGATGATGAGGGAGACAACATGCTAGAAGAGACTAAGGAAGATGATGAGGAGGACAAAGATACATAGTTCATGGTGAAGTAGCCCAAATCAGTTTGCATCTGGAGGTAGCTTTCCCAAGGCTCAACAGCAGGTTGAAGGTATGGATGCATGCCAACTCTTATCTCTGGCTTGCTTCTCTCTCCGTCTGATAGCTCTCCATTTGGTAGGTCTCCCTTTCTGTCTCTAGCTATTATTTTTTATATTATTTTTAAAAAAAAATTCACATCATTTTCACAGGGCATGTTAATAGCAAAATTGGATATTGGTTAATAACAAGCTAGCATCATAACATTTTATAAAATATCCATATCCAATTGCAAAAATTGAACAATATGCTAAATTGAAAAAGATGCTTAACTACAAAATTAAAATAAATAAAAATATAAAAAACAAATATACATATGATGTTCAAACTATCTTAGTGTAACTTTTATCGAGATACACTTTTTTGAATTGAAAGATAAGAGTCACATATTGATGATCCGAGCCAAAGTATATGATCTATTACTTCTAAACTACTTACACACTAAAAAATTATTTATTTGAAAATCCAACCTATGTATCAAGTAGTCAAAAATCAACCACTTAATGTATATTTTAAGAGTCCCTAAATCATATGATTTTTTCTTATATATAAGTAGTTTAAATTCAATAGATCACATTCAATGGTTCAAGTTCTTGACATGGATCCTCATTGTCAAACTCAAGAAAAAAGGGGTAACTTTTATTAACACTATAAAATTTACATAAGGTGGGTGGATATGCTTGCATGTATTGTATGCATGCATACCTGTATGTATAATATCGATGGAAGCTAGTGGTATAAAATATTAATCATTTTGCCATTGGCCGGAGACAAAGAAGGGAGGTATGTCTATTGATGATATAGACAACTTGAAGACTAACCAAAATAGAAACAACTCAATTAATATATATGTAGCTACTAGGGTATGTAAATATAGCTACACAGTATATATGAGGACCACACAATATATAACAATTTAATTTGCTACCAGAGTATGTTTAGTATTGTTTTAAAAATATTTTGTGACTTTTAAAGTGAAAAATAAAATAAAATATAACTATTTGATAATATTATTTGAAAAAATACTTCTATAAAAAAAAAAATAAAAATATGATTGAGAAGATGCTAGAAGATCTAGATTTTCGCTTCTTCTTTTCGCCAGGATCTACAATATCTACCCCTCAAAGTTCCCCGTATAAGTTGTGACCCAAGGACAAAGACCGAGGCTGATAGAAGCCTACGTGTAATACTTTCTACTTTCTCAAATAATACATTTGCGGCTACCTGCACCCACTTTTGTAGAAACTCACCCACTTTTTTAGAAACCCAAATTACACTCTCTCTCTTTCTTCGACCGCATCACATTGTTTTGGATTCATTTTTTGTTGAGATTGTGCCAGCTAACGTGTCAAAGAAAAGCTCCCTCGTGAGCACGGGCAATGCTACAATAACTCAAAACAGTTGGTCAAAGGGGGAAAAAACAAAAAAAAAAAAAAAAAAGGCATTCAGGCGCCTTGCACCAATCAAGCAGTTTGCTGCATTTAGTGGCAGAGTAAATGCTGCAAATAAGATACTACCAAAAACAAAATGCTGCGAATAAGATGGGAGCAATGCTATACACCATGTCAGCAAAGTCACTTCTTTTAGTAATTTTTCTGACTTATTTAAAATTTTCCCAACAGAATGTTTGGTTGGGATAATCTGGCATAAAAAATAATTTTCATATTAGATCACCATATTTGATAAAAAATCTAGATGAAAAATATGTCAAACAAATGATAGATTCATATTTATTTTTCTTGAAAGAGAAAATAAAATAAATACCACTAGGAGGTATTCGCTTCTTCATACTGGATTGTCGAATGGAGATAATCTAAAATCATTATTTTTTAACAAAAATATCCTTACTTATATAATATTAATATAATAACAATTATATATTAAATTAATTTTAATTATATGATTATATTAATATATAATAAATATATTAATTATTAATATTTATAAGTAATAATATATTAGTACATTTATCAATAAATATTAATTTTTAGTAAATAGTTAATAAATATTTATTAATTATGAATAAATCTAGCATAGATTTAGTAATAACTAATATATTTTTTTATACCATAGCATACTAAAATTTATTTATAATAAAAATATATTTTTAAATTTATTTATAATTAATTTCAAAATATTTATTAACTTATATAAATATACTTCAATGTTTGAAAGAGAAAATATTGACAACATTTGTACAAGTGGTCATAAATGGCCATCAAATGGATTGAAAGAAAACTTATTACTTAAATTATTTTTTGAAGAGTATTGCTGGCAATTGGATAAATATTTTCATATAAAATTATTTCGAACAGGACATAGTAGTCCTTTTTCAATGTTTTTTTTTAAAATAAATTTTAGCAACCAAATATGAAAAAAATTATTTTTTTTTATACTCATATTTCTAGATATATGATTTTCAAAAATCATCAAATTATTTTTAATATGATATACTCTAACCAAACGAGCCTTATGATTAATTGGTGTCCTACATTTAAAAGAGCGAGTCTAAGTGACTGACTTTTTGAGTGGCTCTTTTGTGTTACTTAAACATTTGTTTAAAACAAATTGATGTCTGACATCAGCAAGTGCTGGCAAAGAATTGAAGTATCAAGCATAATTATATATGGTATAGGTTCTAACCTTAGTGAAAGATATTGTTTAAGGCCAAAGAATGAACCACATATTTCTGGTACCGGATCTTAATGAGGTGGGTTGTGAGTTGTAACTTAGGTATATATTTAAAGACGGTGTAGTTGCGAAGTAGTCCGTTGGTCAAGTCTGCAGAGGCGTTCAGTTGTGGTTCAGACACAGACTATCTCATAAGATAAATGTCATAATTTTGAAGGGAGTTCAGAACCATCGGACTTTGCGGGCCCCACTTGCTCCACAGAAACTAGTGGATTAGAACTTTGAATTCTTCAATGATCTCTGCTTTCAGTTGAAGGTATAACTCAAAAGATATATTGCTCCAGCTTTTATTCACTTCAAAACTTAAATGAAATGCATTAGACCCCACCAGCTCCAAATAAATTGGTTTAGAACTTGAGATTCTTCAATGATCTTTGATTTTAATTCAAGACATAATTTCAATACATATGTTCTACCAGTTTCTTTTCATTTCACAAATGAAATGCATTGAGAGGCTTTCCTCTCTCTCTCTCTCTCTCTGTGTGTGTGTGTGTGTGTGAAGTAGGATGGGTGGAAGGGTTGATAGATCTTCGGGTACTAGAGGGGCATACCTCCTATGTATATGTCAAAATTACAGCAAATCTTAAATATACAAGAAGTTTCTAAAGATGTGGTTATACAGAATAGATTGTCTTGATTTATATAATTGTCACTATAGCTCCCTTAGTCCCATATACTTTTCTTCAAAAATATACCACCCATTTTACAACAAAATATTTCATTAACCACCTTTATTTTTATGTGATATCATCATCATTAATACATCATTAATTTGCTAGCAATGTTAATGGGCCAGGCTAGGCAAGCTACTTGAAGGCCTGGCCAAGAAGGAAAAGGAAGAATACTAAATAGCCTTGGTAGAGATTTTAAGCCCTTGGGTCCCAGTAGGGACTAAAATTTTTATGCTTAAATGAGCTTGAATCTGGTCCCAAAATTATTGGTAGAGTTCCGATTTGAACCTAGTCCAACCTGACCAAAAAACCTAAATTTAGGTGTCATACCCTTGGGACCAGCCTTAAAAACCCTTGGGGCCAGCCTTAAATTTTTCTGAAAATTTAATTCATGTCCCTTTTATTATGTCAATATCGACATCAAGTTTGATTTGCTTTAGATAATGTAGACAATGCCTGTGGATAATCTGTACCCAATCCTTTCTTTGCAGGCTCCAAACAAAGCTAAAATTCAGTAATATTATTAGAGGATGGTGTTTGGTTTGCTTAGGCTGCTCCCTTGACAGATTTGAGGTGCATTTTGTGTGAGGCTAGGAAAGGTGGTTGTGGGTTGGGCAGACCCACAGAAATTTTTTTTTTTTTTGACGCAAGACCCACAGAAATTTCATTTATTATTTGTTTTAGATGAAAATAAATGCCGAAAACAAGAAGCAATGCAAAGTACAGCTACATGGACTTCTACAGTACAAAACTGAATTCAGATTAAACAGCGAAAGTATGGCCATAAACTGGGGCAGCTGAAGTCAGAAATGCGGTTGCTATTGTTTCTAATTACAGCATCCATTAAATAGATCTGGATGTAAAATGACCTTTAGACAAGTTAATGGAAGTTACAAATTTTGGTGGATTTTGAGTCCCCAGATAGACAGTGCATCACATTCCTTCCAAAGTTACAAATTTCTGCAAAACTGTTTTGTACTATGATTTTTTTAAAAGAAATTTAATAGTCACTATTTTATTTTTATTTCATTTTTTGAGAATAACCTCATGGTATTAACATTGATAAAAAATTATAATGTAGTTTTGAATACTGTTATTATTGAAGTACAACTTTGATTTATGTTTTAACACAACAAATTAGTAACTCTTTTAATTTTGAGAAAATAGAGCTAATTTTAGCCATTATAAGATAATATAATGAAATAATAGAGTTAATAGTTTTTTCCTCAAATTAGTAAGTCTATTACACCATTATTATATGCTGTTATATTCCATTATAATGGCTAAAATTTGCTGCTGCTACATAGTTTAATTTTTTCAGTTTTAAAATAGTTTTGATATATTTAAGCTTTAAAATGTTTCTTTATAACTGTTCTTTCTTTATATTACTTTCTTTCATCCGAAAATAAAAATTACAATATTTTCTAGAATGGTGGTAAGAATGTTGTAACAATGAGGTATAGTTTACGATAAATATCTGTAGAGTAACATATTTAATGGATATATATAGTGTCATTTCCATACAATAGATTTTCTTATCAAAGGAAAAAGATATTAGATTTTGATTTTGCATCTTTTACCATCCTTTTCACCATCTGAAAATTCGATGTGGAACAATCAACATCACATAATATGTAAAGCACTAATTATATATAATATTTAGAGCAAGTCATCACTATATGCAATCATAATTAAAACAAACAGCACCTAATCACAAACAAATGCTTATTAGCATAGGATTGTTTTTAGCTTGTGACATTGTTTAATTGTTATATAATTCAAGCGCATGTTGTTATTGCTGTACAAAATTTCACCAATATAAAATGTGCTAAGCATGTAGTTCTCAGTAAATAAATTAAAGTAATAATGTTATATACATTTAATTTTACTCGTACAAAGAAGAGTTTGCTGGATGTTTGCGATCCCATCAACTAATAAAAATAAATGTGTTATTTTTTTGTTCCTTGATGTATCCATACTCACCTTTGCCTGATATGCTTCTTTTATCTCTTCTTCTTAAAGAGACAAGCAAGAGGATGCTTATAAACAAAAATAATGCATTCATGAGGGCATGGTTCACCTTATCACCATGCAAAACTCCTGCGGAGCAATCCTGTTTGCATTGTTTATAGTGTAATGAATACAACTTTCAGTGGCATACAAAGCTTATCTTGATATCTAATTCTCTATTCACATAACAAAGAATTTCAATAAGGAAAAATCCAAAATGATTTTGAAGACTTTGACCAAGATGTGACAAATACATTCCACGTGTTCATTGGGAAGCACACAGATTGTAGGATTTAAAGGAGAGTGATCACCTTCAGCCAACAAAGAAGTCCTCTAAATGTCTCCCAGAAAGAAAATTGGATTCCTACCATGTCGTAAGGTTGATTTCCATATCAAGTATCAATATGAGTTGAAATATGGGTTTCTTTTAAGTTACAGACTGCTTCTTGTTTAGAATGACAGCATTTAGGATATGGAGGTGGGACTGAATCTGCTGTTGCATTAATTGCACCACCAACATCCACCAGCCCACATTTATGAATAAATCTATCCATCAGAACCTAAGAGATAGCTAATGGCATCACTGTAATAACAACAGTGATTTGGACATCATCTTCCCCCCACTAATTTAACAAGCCTCTGACCTCAGGCTGTTGGTTATCACATTCTTCATAGAATTGTTGAGGGAGAGAAGAAGGAATACAGAGGGAGGTGAAGCAGCTGTGATCTTCTTCCCTTTAAAAAGTCACACCAAAAGCCAACCCAGAGAGGCTACTTCTGCATGCCTTCTTAGTTCCCATCTGGTCAAACAGCACCCACCCATCCATATTTTTCTCTCCATCTCCATACGTTTCTCATTTCCTTTTCCCTCCCAACTTCCTCCCATCTCTTTTGTTCTCCTCTGTCTTAACTACTCCTATCCCATCCATTAAACTACATGGGCATTTCTTCTTCTTTATATCTCCCACTTCCTCATTTGTCTCCAACTCCTCACACCTTCAGCCTTCCTTGCTTCCAAGCATAAGCGCACAATCTAAAAACACACACATTTTTTTTTTTTCCTAAGTTCGCATCATATCTTCCCTTCTTACTCAGTAACAACATGAAGGAAGGGGAGATGAGGAGCTCGGCAGGGCAGGTGATGTTGGAGATAGAGTCGAACAAGCCGGTGGGGAATGGAATTGTGGTGGCGGGGCTCAGCCCACTGAGTGAGACTCTGTGGAAGGAGAAGACTGATACAGAATTCATCGGCGACGTGTCGGCGAGGCTCACCTGGAAAGACTTAACGGTGACAGTGACTTTGGCCAATGGAGAGACACAGAAGGTCTTGGAGGGGCTCACCGGGTACGCCGAGCCGGGGACTATTACAGCCCTGATGGGCCCGTCGGGGTCCGGGAAGTCGACGCTCCTCGACGCACTCTCTAGTCGTCTTGCCACTAATGCTTTCCTCTCTGGAACTATCCTCCTCAATGGCAGGAAGACGAAGATGTCTTTTGGGACTGCGGTCAGCCTTTTCAGTCCATTTTCTTTCTACCAAATCTATTCTTCAGTCTGAGGTTTTGGAGGTTTTAGTAAAACTTTTTTCTTCTTTGGTTATTGGGCTAGCTAATTGCTTCTAATAAGATTTGGAATCTGGATTAGCCTTTGGTTTCTGTCTTTACTTAAAGACTTAGTTGCTCTTTTAAGGCTTTTTTCGAACTGACCTTCTTCAATTATTAATTTTAATTTGGTTGGTAGTGGGAAAAATAAAGATACTTCTGAAGAATTAATATGTCTTTTCTGTATTGTTCAGACAAATCTAGTTGCGTTCTTTTCTTATTTTCATTATATATTGGAGAATATTCAGAGTTCCATTTTTATTCATCATTTCATGGTGTGGTGTTCTTTCTCTTCTATCTCAGGCATATGTTACCCAAGATGACAACTTAATCGGTACTTTAACAGTGAGGGAGACAATATCATACTCCGCGAGCCTCCGGCTTCCTGATAAGATGCCACAGGAGGAGAAAAGAGCTTTGGTGGAGGGCACATAGTTGAAATGGGGCTCCAAGATTGTGCTAACACTGCGATCGGTAACTGGCATCTGCGTGGTGTAAGTGGAGGGGAGAAGAGGAGGGTCAGCATTGCCCTTGAGATCCTCATGAGACCCAGACTGCTCTTCCTCGACGAGCCCACGAGCGGTCTTGATAGGTACAGTCTGAATTGCATGCTTGTGAATTACCATTTGTTGCTTCTGTTTGTTCTTTCAGAAAGAATGGAGAGGGCCTAACAAGATTATTCGTCTTTTTGCTCTTGTTCTTACAATTGAATCGACCGCTCCTTTGTCGTTTCGACAAATTTAACCATAACGTAGACCTTCGATTGTCTTTAGCTTATTTATCACTTTGGTGAAAATGGACTGATTTCTATTCAGGGATCCTAAGAGGTTTCATCTGATCTATCTAATAGCCTTTTGTTTTTTCTCTTAATTGAGATTGGCATGATACAGAGCATTGTCATTTATCTGTTTTAGCATATGAATTTACGCAGCCATTTCTCTTTCATGTAAGCAGAAATGTTGTTGTGGATTTGTGGTAAGTATTAAGTGCTCTATTGTGCAGTGCTTCAGCTTTCTTTGTTACACAAACTCTGCGCGGTCTATCAAGAGGTGGAAGGACAGTCATAGCCTCAATTCACCAACCAAGCAGTGAAGTTTTTGAGTTATTCGATCGCTTGTTCCTGCTCTCGGGGGAAAAACTGTTTACTTTGGGCAGGCTTCAGAGGCATGTGAGGTAAGTGTTTGGAGCCTTAAAGAGAAAAGAGAGAATTTTGATTATCTAATAGTTTGATCAAGAGCTCTTACCTTTTGCTTGTTCGTAGTACTTTGCCCAAGCCGGATTCCCTTGTCCATCTCTAAGAAATCCTTCAGATCATTTCCTAAGGTGCATAAACGCAGACTTTGATAAGGTGAAAGCTACTCTAAAGGGATCGATGAAAACTAAGGTATGAGGGCTTATGATATGTAATGCAATTTATGGTCTTTATTTTAATATTCAAGACTAAAGTTCAGTGATCTTTGGTTTCCTTTTTTTTTTTTTTTTTTTTTTTTTTCCAGTTTGAGAGAAGTGATGATCCACTAGAGAAAATAACTACAACAGAAGCTATCCGAAGGCTAACAGAACTTTACAGTCATTCCCAATATTATTATGCAGCAGCAGAGAAAGTGGATGAAATTGCCCGAGTTGTATGTATCATATTATGCAATCTCTTTTATCCTGTTTTATCTTTTAGGTAAACAAAACCGGTAAAGAGGACTAAATGCTGATGCAAATTTTATGCAGAAAGGAATGGTGTTGGATTCAGGAGGCAGTCAGGCTAGCTTCTTCATGCAGGCTTTCACTTTAACCAAGCGCTCATTCATGAACATGTCTAGGGATTTTGGTTATTATTGGTTGAGGCTTGTGATTTACCTTGTTGTGACCATTTGCATAGGAACCATTTACTTGAATGTTGGAACCAGCTACAGCTCCATTCTGGTATTCTGTCCACCTTTTTACAATTATTAGATACTTGTGCTCACTTCCATTGACTCATTTCTGTTCTTTGTACCCACTTTCTAATAACCAAAGGTCTTTACGGTTATGAGAACTTGAAAAGGAGTTCAAAAGTGTCAATACTAAACATTACATGCCATCTGAATACCGGCTAAAAAGCTATTACAGTTGTGGACCAAGGCCAATTCAAAAGCTAGATTATATTGTACATTTTGAAATTATGCAAGAAATGGGAAAATTCCCACCAACTGAAAGAGTAACCCTTTCCAGTGCAAGCAACCTAACTATTGAATGGATGGAAAACTTCTGTTTTGAGTTGAGATGGCTAGAAAACACTTTGTGCTGCCATCAGCAACTACATAATCATCTAACTCCTAATTGTTCTAATGCAGGCTAGGGGTGCATGTGCTTCTTTTGTTTTTGGCTTCGTCACATTTATGTCTATTGGAGGATTCCCTTCGTTCGTGGAAGATATGAAGGTCTGTTCCAGTTCTTATGGTGTCATTCAATTTAAATATTAATATCGGTGTAAATCTGAATGAATAATTTGGATTGTCTCTTCCTGCAGGTTTTTCAAAGAGAACGGCTCAATGGACACTATGGTGTGTCAGCTTTTGTCATTAGCAATACACTTTCGGCGATGCCATTTCTAATCTTGATAACCTTTGCCTCGGGAACCATATGCTATTTTATGGTACGCCTTCACCCAGGTTTCATGCATTACCTGTTCTTCGTCTTGTGCCTCTATGCTAGTGTCACTGTCGTTGAGAGCTTGATGATGGCCATAGCCAGTGTAGTTCCCAATTTCCTCATGGGAATCATCATAGGTGCTGGAATTCAGGTAAGCAACATCTGAACTATCATATAATTTGTTTTTTCTTTCTCGTTCCCTTGATGTATAGTATGATTGACTCCAAAAAAGGTAAAAGAAATAAACATGTTGCTGATCATTAGTAATCTCATCAACAAACACTGAGAATTTCAGAAGTGATTATAGAATTCTGGAAATTGAAAGATTTATCATGGTATAGAACTTTTTAAGTCATAAAGAATAACATCAATTTCTTGATTGAGTCTTTCATGGTGTCAAAATTTAGTAATGATCTATATATGAATAAAAGACTTCCTGAATTTGGGCAATAGCAGAGTCTCCTGAGATGAGGAATTACATGGAACATCATACGAAAACTCTGCTAGTTGATGATGAATCCATCTCTAATCATGATATCCAAGATAATCCTGTCATGATCAAGCAGCATACAAGAAAGCAGTAGTGTAAATGCCTCAATAATAACACAAAGTCTAACCAAGCCTGCAAGTTCAATGTTTAAAGGTTCCCAAATACTAATTTTTCATTATTTTGATGATTTCATGTCATTCCAATCAGGCTGATGAGATCAGGCAACATATAAATTCGAAGCCATCACTTTCAAACATAGGCTCATGATAAGTTGATGAGGCTACATCTACTTTTCTATTAACTTTGAATGAGTTTGAATCCTTAATTATCAGAACTATGTACATTGATCTCAAAATTTGAAAAGATACTCAAGAGTCTTTTTTTAGAAAAAAATTGAGCTTCTGAAACTGAATAAAGAATCAACATTTTCAAGGGAAGTTGAATAGGATCTGAACAGTGGATTCTGTTGGAATACCTCTAATGAAGTGTTGTTTCTTATTATCTCAATTCGGAATGAAACATGGTAAGTACCAAGCAACAAGTGATATTGAGAAATTATATGTAACATATCAAGTGAGTATTTTTTTTTCTAAATTTAAAAAAGAAAAAAAATTGATGGAGACCAACAGTGAATTTATTTGATTTTTCTCCCGATTTTCTTTCAATTTCTTTTCAATAATCTCCCAATAAATTTGATATACAATTCCAATATAATTATCAGTCTTCTTCCAAATCTTGCCATAATTGTGAAACAATAGTTTTTTTTTTTAGGAATGAATGATGAGGCTCCCTTCTTTTAAAAAAGAAAGGAAAAAAGTTTCAATCTGTAATCTACAGACTAGTCATGCATCTAAATTTGCCTCTATGAATTGAAGTAGTTATTTTACTTCTGAAATTAATCAGTATGACTTGGTTGAAAATTCTTACACTTGCAACATTGAACAGGGAATATTCATGCTGGTATCTGGGTATTTTAGACTCCCAAATGACATTCCAAAACCCTTTTGGCGATACCCGATGTCTTACATCAGCTTCCATTACTGGGCACTGCAGGTAAAATGAGAATCCATAGAACAAAAGCATCTATTCATCCTTCTATTAATGTAATCATAACTGTATGTCCATCTAACAGGGTCAATACCAAAATGATCTGAGAGGTCTTATATTTGATAACCAGTCACCTGACCTCCCAAAGATTCCTGGAGAGTACATACTTGAGAATGTTTTCCAGATCGATGTGAACCGATCAAAATGGTGGGACTTGTTAGTTCTCTTCAGCATGATTGCCATGTACCGAATCTTGTTCTTTATCATGATCAAGGTAAGTGAAGATGTGACTCCATGGATTAGAGGCTACGTTGCAAGAAGGCGGCTTCAACACAAGAAAAACAGTAACAAGCATGCTTCTGCGGATCTTGCCAACAGGACACCTTCACTCAGGGCCTACGTAGTTGAAGCAGAAGCAAGTTCCACCGGAACAAGTTAAAGAAACGTAATTTAAATTTCAGAAGAGGATATATGTGATACTTAATGTTGTTTCATTCTAACCAAACACCATACATGCATGTCCATGGTGTGATTAAAGTTTATTTTGCGCTTATATATAGCACATTATAGAGAGAGAGAGAGAGATTGCTGGAGCAAATTGATGTTCAACCTCTATGAGAGGTAACTGTCATCTAAGTTTATAGTTCAATTGCTTTCATAGTTCTGCCAGTATTAAAACTTCTTTCAAATTTTGTTGACATTGTAGAATAAATAGATAAAACTGAAGGTGCTGTTGATTGTAAGTGAGACATGTTCATTTTCCTTATATAGCTCTAGCTTATGGCAATGTTACTCATGTAGAGGTCACAAGAATTCCACAAAGGTATGTTCCTTTGAAGCTATAAGGGGATTTTACTTTCCCTCGAGCCTCACATTTCCCTCTAAAAAGAAAAGAAGGCACCCCATCAGAGGGGTGTTTTATGAACATAAGATGAGTTCCTACCTTTACCCTCTAATATGCAGTACTGATCTTTCTTTAGCTGGTGGCAGCTAGAAAATGAAAGGGTCCGAGGAAGAATGAGGTTGCCAGGGGTTATCAGGATGAGAAAAGATGAAAGAAAGCATGATGAGAAACAGAAGTAGGCTATGAATGCATAATACTAAAAAACTGTTGTTTCAAAATGTTCTTGGTTATGCTCAACCAATCAAGTCTTTGCTGATCCCAAATAACACAATGACTTGCTCAGCTAATACCAGTTGAAACCAGTACTAGTGGGGATTTTCTTCATGGTAAGTAGAAGGCCTTCATATCTAGCCTTCTCGCGGAGCTAAAAGAAAATTACACCAATTTTCTTTGAAGATGTGCATGAGGGGAGGTGCAGAGGATATAAAGAGAGACATGTGCAGCATTCTTTTTCAAGCCATAGTTGGTAAAAACAATTGAAGGTGGTGTAAGCTGAAACCATATAAATGAGTCACATGGGAGTTAATGCATTGGAGCTTCATGGGCTTGAATTTTGGCTGTTCGACCCACCGACAGGGTGAAATGCCAGAAATCTGCTGATACTTTTCTCATTGTGGCTCTATGGCTCTTTGGGGTCTTAACTCCCAGGGCATATTTGGTTAGGGGGAAGTTGGACTCTGGAATAGGAAAGAGAATGAGAGACTCCAATTCCAGCCATTTGATTGGAGGGAGTTTTATTTTCATTCCTATTTCAGAGGAGAAGGAGAATGCTCCTATCTCCTAAAATCCAATCCTTACTCTCTTCTAATTTTCAAATCCCATTTTGATTTCGATTTTGATTCTGATCACTAATCAAATATATTGGGGGATATAACCATTCCGATTTCCATAGCCAGGGAAAGTCCCCTTATCTGAGACATTTGTCCTTCTATAATCTCAGGTCAAACATCTGGACAGTTGAGTAGCTTTATTGTACTGTGCTTATCTAAGGCTTCTGGACCGCAACCTTCACCTACCAACAATAAGGTTCTTCTCTAGATTGAGAGAGAGAGAGAGAGAGAGAGAGAGAGAGAGTTGAGCAAGACTCAACTGAATTCACTAAGAAGAAATGGAGAGAAAGTTGAGCAAGACTCAACTGAATTCACTAAGATAATGAAATGTATGGAGAAACAGGAAGGAAGCAAGAAGGGAGAGAGAAGGAAATGACCATAAGAACCAAAATAACTCCATATGAACTGAGCATGTGGTCAAAGCAGCCGTAGACAATAAACTCCTCGTGCAGCATGCACAACATATACGCTGTAGGACCAATGTACTGTCCACTTCCTGTTTTAGGGGCTTCTGCTGTTAATGTCTTGTCATTGAGATAAGGGAAGAAAATTGCTCATCTGAGCAACCAAATAAAAAAAATGTCCAATTTTATCCGATCTTATCCTGGAATTAATTACACCCAATCCCATCATGGATAAGAACAACTTGTACCATTTCTTATCATGCTTCCAAACTAGTCCTAAGGTTTAAGATCTGAACAAAATGCCTCCATATAAACTAAGCATATGGGCAGAGCAGCAGCACATGTTCAGTGAACTCATCACTTTGCATGCACAACACATGGGTTGTACGACCAGTGCACCATCCAATGCCTCTTCTTAAGGTTCTCTGCTGTTAATACCTGGTTATTGATTACCAGCTGAGAAAAATTAAGAGCTTTGCAGGGTAGCAGGCATAAGTTCTCTTCACACTTCTATTGTCAATTCTTCACAAAGCGAGGCTAGAGGAAGTTCATATTTGACATGCATTGCATGAGAACAGCTCTTTGTTATCCCTATCTTTGTAAGATAGAGATTTTATTTCTTTCTACACTAATATAGTAAAATGATACAGGGTGGAATTGGCACACTGCAGAATTGGCCCATAACAATGCACTGCAGTTTGAGTCCTCCAAACTGTGGACGAAGTTTTGGTCAAGCAGTGGAGCCGGTCACCACTGGCCAGTTGCACATAACCCATATAGAAGATATCGTTAATCTGCTAAATGAACTGATATCCTGAGAAACCTTATCTTCCGTCCATCAATGGACGTTTTGTCCATTAACAGGTGCGTTATCCTTGCAGTTCTGATCCTTAATATGGTTCCATCAAGGGATTTGTCTGATAATATGCCGAGAGATTTTCATTAAGATCCTTCTTTAATGTAAGATAGCACTTTCTGCATTCAGATCCTCCTTTCTGCTTCTTGTGGGACCTCCATAATTCATCATACAGAGACTCTCATAGCATGTAGTTGTTAGACATCCATTATAAGGCGTAATATGACCCACATACATATGGTTTAGTTGTTGAATAATTTCAGGTCGTAGATAACTAGCTACTTATTATCTCTAGTTATGGCTAAGGTTGTTTTCTTGATGGAAGGAAACTGATAAGGTGTTGGTTGTTTGATAATGGTTTCTCCAGCCTAGCCTATTTTAAGTATATGATATCCCATTGGTTTTATGGCTTTTATGAAGGTATAGATTAGAAGACTTCTTATTCTTAAACCATCCTTGTAGAAAGGCTTTGATCAAATGCTTGAACACAGATGGCCAGAGGTACCCAGCACCAATATTAGTGCTGCATAAAATTATTTACTGATGATATTCTCTCATATTGTGGTATCAAAGCCTTCTTCTAGGCTTATTGTTTGGTATTTAGATGAATCACATATGATCTTGATAGGATAATAATTTTAGCCGACCCATCGGATACCAGAATCAAATAGGGCAGATTTTATCTAACCCAATTAACATCCGAGATGGATATGGATTCTAGATAAAATATCAAAAACGAGATTAAATGATTAAGTATATTTTATGCATGCTTGCAATCTTTTCCCATATGAAGATTGAGCATTTACTATTAAATTTAATAATTGGTTAATTCAAATTAAGTTTATATTTCGTATCATTGATGTGTGTTTATCTTTGGTTATTACTGTTATTTTTACTACTACTTTTCTTAATAATTCTTTTTATATTACAATGTTGTGGGTGATAATTAATCTGATTGGAAGGATAAGATTCTCCTAATTCTTGAGGTATGAATTTGGATTTGGCTTTTCATGTGGACAAACCACTCATCCCCATGGAATCGTGCACGTCAAATGAAAGGGTTACTTATGAGTATCAAGAGTGATCTAATCGCTCAAGTCTTAATTAGTAAGTCCTATTTGAGTAAGGGCATTAGAGGTTCAATCCTAAAATACAATAAGATCAAAGATTATATAAATGTTATTAGGAAACAACTTGTAGGCTCTGACGAATCAATAGCCAGCACCTTAATGAAAAAGTTTTTATATATGACACATGACAAAGCAAAAGCATGCCAAAGCATATTATGAAAAATAAGGGACATTGCTGCTCAATTAAGGCCTTTGGAGGTTGAGATTTTTAAGTCATTTCTAGTGCATTTAATTTTTAGCTTTCTCCCTATAGAATATGGACTATTTAAAATATCTTATAATATATATAAGAAAAAATGATTAATTAATAAATCATATACATGCAAGAAAAAGAGAGGTTGAAGCATAAGATACCTAAGAGTACTCATTATATGAATCATGCTAAAGAAGATGCTAAAAAAGGCAAGGGTGTTACTTGGAAAAAGAAAACAAATGAGTAAATAAAGTGAATTGGCAATAAGGATAAATGCCGCTTCTACAAGAAAAGGGATTCTTTAAGAACGACTATGCCAAGTATAAGAAATTGTTCAAATAGAAAGATAACCACACATTTATACGCTTTAAATCTTGTTTTGTTCAAGCTCCTAATAATACTTCTTTGTGGACTGATTTAGCTATCATAATTCATGTTGCTAATACTATGCACTTTAAACCTAAGGAAATTAGTAGGAAGTGAACAAGCATCTATTCAGAAAATCAAATACATTCACATGTGAAAGTAGTAGGGACTTATGGATTAGTCTTAAAGTTTGTTTTCAATTAGACCTTGTAAACACCTTTTACATTCTATCATTTTCTAAAAATTTGGTTTCTATTTCAAGATTTACTAGTATTAGATTTGAATTTAATTTTATGGTTCAATTGTGGATCTTTTGAAAGACAAAGAAAATTGTTGGTTTTGAAATTTTAGCTAATAATTTATTTAAATTTGTACTAGACCCCACTCACAAGTTTAGTCTTTTAAACTTGCATGATAATAAAATTGGCATTAAGCATGATATTATTAATGAATGCTCTTTTAAACTTTAGTACATGAGATTGGGATATACCTCCATGAAGAGAATTAAGTGGTTAGTAGATGATGATTTAAAAGTTTTTTACTTTATAGACTTTCGAACTTGTATGAACTACATAAAAGAAAAGTAGACTAACAGGACTCCTAAAGGTGCCAAGAGGAGTACTGAGCTTCTTAAGATCATACAGATTTTTATGGACTATTTTCTACCCCATATCTAAATGATCAGAAATATTTTATTTTACTTATTGATGACCATTCAACATATATATATATATATATATATATATATATATATATATATATATATATATATATATATATATAATTTGATAAAGTAGAAGAAGCATTTGATATCTTTAAGATTTTCAAAGCAGAGATAGAGAAACAAAAGGAAAAGAAAATAAAATTCAAAAGATGAGATAGGGGTGGAGAATATTATGGAAGCTATATAGAAAAGGGACAAATACCAAATCCATTTACAAAGCTCCTTGAAGAAGAGGGTATTTTGCCCCATGCTTAATTCTAGATATACTATATTAAAATAGTATTGCTAAAAGAAGAAACCATGCACTTATGGACATAGTTAGGAGCATGATAAGCAATTTAAGCTTACTTTTATCTTCATTTAGTGAAACGTTAATAAATGCTATGTATATCTTAAATAACTTTCCATCTAAAGTTGCTCCTAAAATATCTTTTGAAATATTGAATGAATGAAAATCATGTTTAAGACATTTATACATATAGGGTTGTCTAATTGAAGTGAGGGTTTACAATCCAAACCTAAAAAAACTAGATGCAACAACAAGAAGTGGTTGTCTTCATTGATTGTATAGTTAATTTCAAAGAAGTTATAATTTATTATCCCTCACATACTCCAAGAATTGTTGAGGCTAAAAATGTAAAATTTTTTTAAGCATTATGAATTTAGTGGGAGTGAATTTTCTCATAAAATGGAATTTGAGAACTAAGGGAACCACTTATGGTACCCTTAAACACACAATATTTGATAGATTTTCAAAGTAATTTCATAAAATTTACTAAACAACAACAAGTTCAACAACAACCATTTCATGAGGAGAGACCCCATGAAAGAACTGGTAATATGAAAACCACTATTCAAGATGTACATAAAAAAATGGAAGGAGATCCTCAACAATTAGAACACTAGCAATTTTTAGTTATTATATTATATACCTTCAAGAATTTGACTACGATGTTAAACCTAAGGATGATCCAATTTTATTTTTACAAACCGTGCGTAGAAAAAATTCTACACTATAATGTTAAACCTAAGGATGATCCAATTTCATTTTCATAAGCTATGAGTGGATAAAATTCTATACTTTGATATGATGTCATGCTGGAAGAGATGGAATGTATGGTTAAAAATGAAGTTTGGGATCTCACTGAATTTTCAAAAGGAGCTAGTATTAATTATTGGATGTAAATGGGTTTATAGGATCAAAAGAGACTCATTTGATAATATCAAATGATATAAAGCTAGACTTGCAGCAAAAAATTTTATTCAAAAAGATGGTATTGCTAACCATAAAACCTTCTTTCCAATTTCAAAAAAAAAATATTTAGAATAATCATGACACTAGTAGCTCATTTTAATCTAGGGCAATATCAAATAGATGTGAAAATGAAATTTCTAATTGAGGATCTTGAAGAAGAGGTATACATGTATCAGCCTCAAAGTTTTCATAATGAGAAAGATAGTCACTTAGTTTGTAAGCTAAAAAAGTCAACATATAAACTAAAATAAGCTTTCTACCAATAATATATAAAGTTTTGTTGCCCAGCTATGCAACCCAAGAGGGGGGGTGAATTGGGTTTTAAAAAATTTTAGGCTTAACTAATTACTTGTAAAAAATTATATATCAAAAGCTTGATGAATGAAGAGAGATACTTTGGTTTGAGATTAATTACTTAAAACAAGAATGCAAGGATATAATGGAGAATTAGAGAGAAACAATAAAGCATGCCACAAACACAATGATTTATAGTGGTTCGGTGCCAACCTTGCACCTACGTCCACTCTCCAAGCTCCTACTTGGGAATTCCAATCCACTAAACTTTGTATTCAACCCGAATACAACCGTCGAAAACTCCGACACTAGCTATCCCAAGCTAGTCCACTTGTTTCCCGGGTACAAGCCGACCCACACACTCCGATTTCAGGTTCGGATCAACCTTTCCTTGTTTTGGAAACCCTCCAAAACAAAAACAATTGCTCACAAGATAAACTCAGTTTAGAGCACAAATTAAGTACAAGAATAGCTCCTTAAATGAGCGAATATAACAATAAATACGCTTTACTCAAATGAAGAAGCCCTTCTTGGATTTCCTCAAAGTGGATGAGAGATGAAGTAAATGCTTGAGGAGTTGGTGAGCTTGATTGAAGGCTTCTTGAAGGCTGTAAATGAGCTCTTGAATGAGGTTGAGAAGTTGGCTTGAGAAACTCTCTCTTGAATGCACTTGAATGCCCTCTTGAATATTTGGATCTCCCTACTTTTTGTTTTCCACCTTTTGAAACCTTTATAGCCTTAAGAGACAAGGGAAAACAAACTAGGCAGAAAAAGAGCCGTTAGAGCACAAAAAGCAGCATTAAAAAGCAACCAAATCTGGCCAAAAACTAGCCGTTACAGGCAAATCCCGACATATGAGTCGACTCATGCCTCAGGGGTCGACTCATGAGTCGACCTCTGTTGCAAAGTCCAGAGATTGGGTTTCTGAATTTTTTTGGCCCAAAACAGCAGAGGTCGACTCATGAGTCGACTCATGCCTTGTGGGTCGACTCATGAGTCGACTCACAGGTCGTGCCAAGCCAGAAAACCAGCGTGCCATGGCTAATCTTTGCGTGCCAATCAGCTCATAGTTTCATGAGTTGACTCATGAGTCGACTCATGAACTTCAAACCTTCATAACTCCAAAAATATAAGTCCAAAAACCATGAAACTTTCACCAATAGATTACATATCATTTGTTCTACACGATGATGCTATCAAATCAGAGTTTTGATGAAATTATGATTTTGCCCCTGTAGAGCATAAGGTCTTTTTCTCATAAAAATTATTTGTATCCCTTCCAACTGTTTTGTAGTCATCAAAATCAATCTAGGAGCAACAATCTCCCCCTTTTTGATGATGACAAAACATTTGAACAAAAGCATTTATATGAATCATGAATTTCAAAAGATTGCATTTTAGGTGCATATGCTTGAAAAAAGTATGATTCTTTTGGCATGTGAAACAAATGGTTATATGCATAAGTAGTTTGCCCATTTGCTTAAAGATTGGAAGATATGCTCATTGGATTATTGTCTTGGTGTTAGAGCAGAAAATTTGATTTTATTATCAGAGCAAACTGTATTTTGAAAAATTTTCTCAATTCTCAAAACTAGTCATGTGTGCCAAAGCATATTGAATAGTTGATTTGGAAAGAGTATTAGATCATTTAAGTTTAAGATGTATCAGAGCAAGAGAAATGAAAATCCTGCAATGTATCAGTGTAGGGAAAACAATTTTACAAAGTATCAGAGAAAAATTTTGCAAAGTATCAGAGTAATAAAAACAGTTTTTCAATGTATCAGAGTAAAATTGAGTAATGTATCGGAGTAGTAAAAAAAATGTCAAAGTATTAGAGTAATGTATTCAATATATCAGAGTGGGTTTGGAATTTGAAAGCCTATCAAAGCATATTCAATGGTTTACAGCAAATCAGAGTATGAGTAATTTTAAAAGGTACTTATTTGCAGTATATTTAGCATTTGTACTTAAAATTGTCAATGTATTAATTTCTCATAATTTGTAGTGTTTGCTTTTGATGGATTTCTTTGTGTTTAATTTCTCCCCCTTTTTGACATCATCAAACAAGGTTAAGTCCTTTTTTTTTTTTTTTTTTTTTTTTTTTTTTTTGAAGCATTCTTTAATTTCTCCTCTTGTAGGGTTTGCTCCCCCTTAATGAAGCAACTATTAACAGCAATCATAAAATGATAATACCATAAAGAGAAGACAATATTTCACAAAAGAGAATATATGACCAAAGTAAGATAATCATCATTCCATAAGTAAAGCCATAATTGTTTCAGTACATAGATTGTAACATAAAAAGTAACATACAAAGTCAACTAGCTCATGTCAATACATGGCCCCAAAAATACAGATCCTAGAGAGGACTAAACACTAAGACCTAGGATCTAGAAATGATCAATGATCAGAATCATCAGAAATGTGATAAGGATCAGATGGATCTGGATCTGAGATGCGTCCTCGACCCCGTCTGCCTCTGGCACGAGAGGAAGAACTGGCACGAGCAGGCGAACGGGAGGAACTGGGTGGCTGAGAACGCTGAGAAGCTAGGGACTGAACTGAAAGGGTAAGTCTGATGGAGTCAAGTACAGTCAGTGCCCTGGAGACAGCCTGGAGAAGTGCAGTGAACTGAGTAGTAGCTTGCTCACTTGATCCTCTGATCTCCTTCCTCAGCAACTCATAACCGCCCTCAAGAGCTCCTCTGAGTCTGCCGGCCTCTGCAGTGAGATCAGTGACCTCAATCGAAGACTCCTGAGGCTGAGGGTGTGCCAAATCGAAGACCTACCCCTGTAACTCGAGAACTCTGCCAGTCAATCTCAGAACAGTGTCCTCAAGCTGCTGAATCCTCATGGACTGATCTGCCATCATCTGATATACTGTGGAGATGTGGGGAGTCAAAGTCTGATCAGTAGAAGTAGCCCCTGGTACAAATGAAGTACTGCTCATCTGACTCGACATCAAAGAGACCATACGCTGTGCAATCCGCTCAATCTGATAATCGGACAGTGTGAACTCTGGCAGAGGTGCTCTGCTCTCTGGCTGATGCACAGGTGTGGGTATCCTGGTAAACTCAGAAGGGCCAGCCTCTGGATCCGGAAAGAACTGTATATCAGGTGAAGCTGCCCTGAAGCCATGAACAGGAGATGATGGACCTTCTTCTTCTTCAGCTCTGACTTCTGCTGTATCCTCAGCTCTTTCTTCTGCTCTCTCTTCTGCTCTTTCTTCTGTTCTTTCCTCAGCTCCCCTTATCCAACCACCACCACTTTTTGTGAACCCCATTCGATGCAAGGTGTGTAGGTTGAAGGTATCAACATGAGACAGTTTGGTGGGAGCCTCCCCCTCACAACTAACTCCAAACCTCCTGAAAACTCTAGTCAGGGCCATACCATAAGGCAAATGTGCCTTAGATCTGTTCAGAGTTTCTCTCATGGCCTCTATCATAAGTGCTGGGAGGTTTAGGGGGGTTTCTGTGATAATGTGAAACATAATGCATATGTCCCTGCCTGACAGAAGATCGTGCCTACCACTCCTAGGGAAGAAAAGTTTTGTGACCATTTGATGTAAGATTCTCATTTCTATAGGTAAAATCTTGGCCTCTAGTTTATTCAAATTCCCTTGGTAGGTTCCTCCAAATATAACACTTATACCTTCTTCTTTCACGGGGAGTTCCATGTATGCATAACCTTCACTAGGTAAGTGTAAAATCTCCCCTAAAATGACAGGATCCAGACAGATATCAATCCCTTTCACAGTTGAAGTTACAGACCCATTTTCATAAATAAGATTCTGATAAAACTCCCTAACAAGGTCAACAAGGGTGACTTCTTTGAGTGAACAGTAAAAGCTCCATCCCTGAGTTTTGATCTTACTTGCTAAAGAAAATCCCTCACTTTCAAAGAACCGGAAGTCAATGTTTTTCCCGGTTTCTACTTTTCTATCTGAGAGAGGGTTCTTACTGGGAGTTTGAGAAGACTGTGAAGGACCTTGAACTGAATCTGGAACGGGAGCAGAGGTGGACTGTGCCGCTTGTCTTTTCCTTCTGACACTTTCTTCAAGTTCCCGGACAGACTTTCTCCTTTGGGGAAGTTTCATTTTTGGTGCCATACCTTCTTCAATAGCAGGCGAGGAGACTTGAGGAGCAAGTGAAGGAGTGGAGGAAGGATTATAAGAGAGTGATTTGAGGTTTTGGAGGAGAGAATGAGTGGATTTGAGAGGGACGGTGGAGTGCTAGGGCACGCTCCAACCGTGAAGAACAAGGGAAGAGGTCACAAAAGAACCTTTCCCGGAGTGGCTATTTGCGGTGGAGAGGAGGCGGGAGGAGTTTCACTAGCTCAAGCCTAGGAAATGGAGCAAATGAGAGAAGGGAGAATGGATTTCGGAAGGAGGAAGACGAGTGTCAGGGTCGGCTCACGAACAGTAATTCAACATATAAACCCTTCAGCCCGTTGGAAGTTGCTGGGAATTACAAGTTTGCCATTGAGTCGACTCATGGGGGTCGACTCATGAAGTTCAGAAAATCAGGAAAAATATGAATAAATTCCAGAAAAATTTGAATTTTGGGGAGAAGGAGTTTAGCTCTAAGATGAGTTTTTAGAATGAAAAACTTGAGCTTTTGGGACCAAGAAAGGTGTTGGAAATTGAGGTCTTAGGAGATTTTGACCATAAATCATTGGAATTTGAAAAATAATTCAGGCAAATGGATCAAGAATTCCTAGATTTCTCCTAATTTCACAGAATCTATCCTCACTAAGGGCCTTTGTAAAGATATCAGCTAATTGATTTTCGGTGCAAACATATTCAAGAATTATATTTTTGTTTTGAACATGTTCTCTTATGAAGTGATGTCTTATTTCAATATGTTTGGATCTTGAGTGTTGAATAGGATTTTTAGATAGATTTATGGCACTTGTGTTGTCACATCTTATTGGTGTTTCATTAAGTTTAATTCCAAAGTCTTCGAGTTGTTGCTTAATCCACAAGATTTGAGCACAACAACTTCCGGCTGCAATGTATTCGGCCTCAGCCGTAGACAGTGCTACCGAATTTTGTTTCTTGCTAAACCATGAGATTAGGTTAACTCCAAGAAATTGACAAGTTCCACTTGTGCTTTTTCTATCTAGTTTACATCCAGCAAAGTCAGCATCAGAATATCCTAATAAATCTATTTGTGAGTCCTTAGAGTACCATAACCCTAAAGTTTGAGTACCATTTAAGTATCTAAGGATTCTTTTAACAGCATTCAAATGAGATTCTTTAGGATTAGATTGATATCTAGCACATAAACAAACACTAAACATGATATCAGGCCTACTTGCAGTTAAATATAATAATGATCCAATCATGCCTCTATAGTATTTTAAGTCTACACATTTACCTTCATCATCCTTGTCAAGCTTACATGAGGGACTCATTGGTGTGCCAATGGGTTTAGAGTTCTCCATTCCAAATCTTTTGAGTAGTTCCTTGGTGTACTTGCTTTGGGTGATGGAGATTCCCTCTCTTGATTGTTTGATCTGGAGTCCGAGGAAGAAGGTGAGTTCTCCCATCATGCTCATCTCGAACTCTCCCTGCATAAGCTTAGCAAAGTCTTGACAAAGGGATTCATTAGTAGACCCAAAAATTATGTCATCAACATAAATTTGTATAACTAACATATCATTTTGATTTCTTTTGATAAAGAGGGTTGTATCTACATTACCTCTTGAAAAATCATTACTTAGTAAAAATTTGCTTAGTCTATCATACCATGCTCTAGGTGCTTGTTTTAATCCATATAATGCCTTATTTAATTTAAAGACATGATTAGGAAAGGCATGATTTTCAAATCCAGGGGGTTGTTCTACATAAACTTCTTCAGCAATAAATCCATTTAAAAATGCACTTTTAACATCCATTTGAAACAATTTGAATTTCATAAAGCAAGCATATGCAAGTAGAAGTCTAATGGCTTCTAATCTAGCTACTGGTGCAAAGGTTTCATCAAAATCAATCCCTTCTTCTTGATTATATCCTTTAGCAACCAATCTTGCTTTATTTCTAATTACATTACCATGCTCATCTAATTTGTTTCTAAAGACCCATTTTGTGCCAATTATTGAACAGTTTTTAGGTCTTGAAACCAAAGTCCAAACATTATTTCTATCAAATTGATTAAGTTCCTCTTACATTGCATTAATCCAATTATGATCTTTTTCAGCTTCTTCAATAGTTTTAGGTTCAAAATGAGATACAAAAGCACAATGATTAAACACATCTCTAAGTGAAGAGCGAGTTTTTACACCATGCATAGGATCACCAATAATTAACTCCTTAGGATGGTTGTGAACATACCTCCATTCCTTGGGTAGGTCAATTGTACCTTGAGGTTGTTCTTGAATTTTCTCACCTATCTCATCTTGTTTGTCTTCTTGTTCCTTGTCCTCTGGAGTGGCTGAATCTTTCAGAGTGATCTCCTTCATACCTTCTATTAATGGATCTGCATCATCAACACCCTCATTCTTCCTTGAAGGAAGATCGTTAGATTCATCAAAGACAACATGAATGGACTCCTCAACTACTAAAGTTCTTTTATTAAAAACTCTAAAAGCTTTACTAGTAGAGGAGTAACCCAGAAAGATTGCTTCATCTGATTTTGCATCAAATTTACCAAGTCTTTCCTTACCATTATTTAATACAAAACATCGGCAACCAAAAACATGAAAATATGCAATATTTGGTTTTCTTCCTTTCCAAAGTTCATAGGGGGTTTTCTTAAAAAATTGTCTAATTAAAGCACGATTTAAAATGTAACATGCTGTGTTAATAGCTTCCGCCCAAAAATATCTTGGAAGGTTGCTTTCACAAAGCATGGTACGGGCCATTTCTTCTAAGGTTCTGTTTTTCCTTTCAACTACCCCATTTTGTTGGGGTGTTCTAGGAGCAGAGAAGTTATGGCCGATTCCATTCTCATCACAAAATTTTTCAAAGTTTTGATTTTCAAATTCAGTTCCATGATCACTTCTAATATTTTGAATTGAAAATCCTTTTTCATTAGTGACTTTTCGATGAAATTTAGTGAAAATATGAAAAGTTTCATCTTTGTGTGCCAAAAAGAAAACCCAAGTAAAACGTGAATAATCATCTATTATTACAAAACCATATCGTTTTCCTCCTAGACTTGTGGTTCTAGTTGGTCCAAATAAATCCATATGCAAAAGCTCTAATGGTCTAGAAGTTGAAACAATGTTTTTGGATTTAAATGAAACTCTAGTTTGCTTACCTAGTTGACATGCATCACAAATCCTATCTTTTTCAAAATTCAGTTTAGGCAAGCCATGAACTAATTCTTTCTTAATTAATTTTGAAAGAGAATGCATGCTAATGTGAGCAAGTCTACGATGCCAAAGCCAACTAGTCTCATTAACTTTAGCATTTAAGGATACTAGGCATTGCATGTCTAATTTGGCTAAATCATTTAGATCTACCATATAAACATTGCCATGTCTATGTCCTATAAATTTGATGCCATCATTAATAGGACTAGTCACAATACAACAGATGATTCAAAAACTACTTTATACCCTTTATCACAAAATTGACTAATGCTAAGTAAGTTATGCTTTAAACCTTTAACTAACAAAACATTTTCAATATATTTGGAGGGAGTGATACCAATGTTACCTATCCCGATGATCTTTCCTTTGCCATTATCTCCAAAGGTGACCATCCCTCCATCCTTAGCATCAAGCGTGATGAATTGTGATTCATCACCAGTCATGTGTCTCGAGCATCCACTGTCCAGATACCATTTTCTGTTTTCTCCATGGGATGCTAGACACACCTGCAAACAAATATCAAGTTTTTGTTTTAGGTACCCAAGCTTTCTTGGGTCCTTTTTGGTTAGTCAAGATGGTTCCTTTTGGAACCCATATTTTCTTTACAGTTATGTTTGCACAAGTGTAAGATTTATGTCCTATTCTACCATATTTAAAACAAGTAGTATTGGTAGACTTGTTACTTGAATAATTTACATAAATATTTTTCAGATATTTTTGTTTCTTTAAGGGGTTATAGCCAAGTCCGGCCTTATCATATACGGCCTTTTGATTTTCAAGAATCATATTTAGTTTGTTTGAACTTAAGGTGAATTTATCTACTATAGGTTTCAGCTTATTTATATCATTCTTTAGGCTTTGGTTCTCTTGAAGCAAAGTAGATTTTTCAACTGAAAGATTTTCTGCTTGTTTTACTAAAGACTGATTTTTCAGTTTTAGTTCTTTGTTTTCATTCCTAGTTTCTTCAATTCATCAATTAAATCATTGAAGGCTTCATGCAATTCTTCAAAAGTAAAATCACTAGGGGTTTCAGAATTTACCTCATTATCGTGTGCCATAAGGCACAGGTTGGCTTGTTCTGTTGAGGTCTCCTCATCGGAGCTTGAGTCGTCGCTCGCACTCCATGTGGCCATCATTGCCTTCTTTTTGAACTTTTTGGGACCTTTCTTCAATTGTGGACATTCGGATTTGAAATGCCCCGGCTTCTTGCACTCATAGCATATAAGGGGTTGATCTTTTTCTTTCTCTTTGCTTTGTTCCCCTTTTGTGAAAGATCTCTTTCTCATCCCCTGTTTCCTCTTTCTTAGGAACTTCTTGAATCTTCGGGTGATGAGTGCCATTTCTTCATCCTGTTCTTCATCTTCTGTATCGTCAGTTTCTTCATCAGGAGAGGCTGTGGATTTGAGGGCAATGGTTCTCTTCTTTTTGACTTCATCCTCTTGATGTTGCTTCATGCTAAGCTCGTGAGTCATCAAGGATCCAAGAAGCTCTTCTAGAGGTAGAGTGTTCAAGTCCTTTGCTTCTTGGATAGCAGTCACCTTGGCTTCCCAGGTTCTTGGCAATGACCTGAGAATCTTCCTTACAAGTTCACTGTTAGTATAAAATTTGCCAAGACTCTTCAAACCATTAATTATATCAGTAAAGCGAGTAAACATAGCAGTTATGGACTCATCATGCTCCATTTTAAATAACTCATATTTATGTACAAGCATGTTTATTTTAGACTCCTTTACTTGATTTGTTCCCTCATGGGTTACTTCTAACCTATCCCATATTTCTTTAGCAGATGCACAGGTAGAAATGCGATTAAATTTATTTGCATCAAGTGAACAGTAAAGAACATTCATAGCTTTAGCATTTAACTGTGCCAATTTCTTATCAACCTCATCCCATTCTCTTTCGAGTTTGGTTGACTCCTCACCATCTATTATCTTGGTGGGTGTGTGTGGACCGTTCACTATGATACTCCACATATCATAGTCTAGTGCTTGTATGAAAATCTTCATCCGAGCTTTCCAATAGGTGTAGTTAGACCCATTGAAAAGTGGAGGTCGGTTGGTAGATTGCCCCTCGGCTAGAGAAGTGCCGACGTGGGTTGCCATAGATCTTTGGCTCTTTGATTGTTAGATCAAAGAAGGGCTAGAGCTCCGGGCTCTGATACCACTTGTTGCCCAGCTATGCAACCCAAGAGGGGGGGTGAATTGGGTTTTAAAAAATTTTAGGCTTAACTAATTACTTGTAAAAAATTATATATCAAAAGCTTGATGAATGAAGAGAGATACTTTGGTTTGAGATTAATTACTTAAAACAAGAATGCAAGGATATAATGGAGAATTAGAGAGAAACAATAAAGCATGCCACAAACACAATGATTTATAGTGGTTCGGTGCCAACCTTGCACCTACGTCCACTCCCCAAGCTCCTACTTGAGAATTCCAATCCACTAAACTTTGTATTCAACCCGAATACAACCGTCGGAAATTCCGACACTAGCTATCCCAAGCTAGTCCACTTGTTTCCCGGGTACAAGCCGACCCACACACTCCGATTTCAGGTTCGGATCAACCTTTCCTTGTTTTGGAAACCCTCCAAAACAAAAATAATTGCTCACAAGATAAACTCAGTTTAGAGCACAAATTAAGTACAAGAATAGCTCCTTAAGTGAGCGAATATAACAATAAATACGCTTTACTCAAATGAAGAAGCCCTTCTTGGATTTCCTCAAAGTGGATGAGAGATGAAGTAAATGCTTGAGGAGTTGGTGAGCTTGATTGAAGGCTTCTTGAAGGCTGTAAATGAGCTCTTGAATGAGGTTGAGAAGTTGGCTTGAGAAACTCTCTCTTGAATGCACTTGAATGCCCTCTTGAATATTTGGATCTCCCTACTTTTTGTTTTCCACCTTTTGAAACCTTTATAGCCTTAAGAGACAAGGGAAAACAAACTAGGCAGAAAAAGAGCCGTTAGAGCACAAAAAGCAGCATTAAAAAGCAACCAAATCTGGCCAAAAACTAGCCGTTACAGGAAAATCCCGACATATGAGTCGACTCATGAGTCGACTCATGCCTCAGGGGTCGACTCATGAGTCGACCTCTGTTGCAAAGTCCAGAGATTGGGTTTCTGGATTTTCTTGGCCCAAAACAGCAGAGGTCGACTCATGAGTCGACTCATGCCTTGTGGGTCGACTCATGAGTCGACTCACAGATCGTGCCAAGCCAGAAAACCAGCGTGCCATGGCTAATCTTTGCGTGCCAATCAGCTCATAGTTTCATGAGTTGACTCATGAGTCGACTCATGAACTTCAAACCTTCATAACTCCAAAAATATAAGTCCAAAAACCATGAAACTTTCACCAATAGATTACATATCATTTGTTCTACACGATGATGCTATCAAATCAGAGTTTTGATGAAATTACGATTTTGCCCCTGTAGAGCATAAGGTCTTTTTCTCATAAAAATTATTTGTATCCCTTCCAACTGTTTTGTAGTCATCAAAATCAATCTAGGAGCAACAAGTTTCATGATGTTGTTTCTTCATGTAGTTTTACAAAAAAATATCATTGAACAATGAATATATCTTAAGATCAGTAGGAGTATAATATCTTTTTAGTTCTATATGTAGATGATAATTTACTTGTAAGTAGTGATTTAGATTTATTGCATAAGACCCAACAATATCTTATCTAGAACTTTGAAATGAATGATATAGGTGAAGCCTCTTATATCATTGATTAAAAATCCATAGAAATGGAGCCCAAAAGGCAATAAGACTATCTCAAAGGGCCTAAATTAAAAAAAAAATGAAAGATTTAGGATAAATAATTGTTCATCTAGAATCAAAGGGATAAATTCTGTTTAAATTAGTGCCCACAAAATATACTGAAATGAGAATAGATGATAAACATCCCTTATGCATCTACAATAGGGAGTCTTGTATATGCACAAGTATGCACTAGGTCTAATACTGGATATGTTGTAGGACTGTTGCATAGGACTAAAATCAGATCGGTTTCTAGTATATCTATATTCATATTTATTTATTTAACAAATACAGATACAGATATGGATATTAGCCAGATGCAAAAATTTATATTTATATTTATTTTAAATAGATATGAGTACAAGTCGGATACTAAAAATATAGATGTAAATATGAATATAAGTCGGATAACTAAACTTTATGACAGTAAAATCAAAGATATTATTAAATAGATCATAAATCAAATTAATAACATATTAATATGACTGTATATTTCTCTTAAAAGTTAATGGGTACTATATAAAATTAAATAAGATCATAAATAAAATTGGATATTCAGATATAGATTAGATAGTTGTCTATCTGTATTCATATCTATTTTATTTTGATGGATATGGATATAGATATGGATATTAGTTAGATGCTTAAATTTTTATTTATATCTAAATAGATTCAGATATGAAAATAAGTTTTAATGGATATTATCCTATCCACTTATACCTCTATTATTGGATATGCTATAGATTAAAGAAGTAGAAAGCAAACTATTGATGCATCATCTACTATAGAGGTGGAATTTATCGCATGCTATGAAGCTACATCACAGGCATTATAATTGAAAATTTTTATATCTGGTCTAAAGATTATTGATTCTATTACTAGGCTATTGAGGATTTTTTATGATAATTTGGCCATAGTTTTTTTCTCTAAATATAGGAAATATTGAAGCCAAAGTAAGCACATCGACATGAAGTATTTGGTTGTTAGAGAAAATATTCAAAATTAAGAAGTAACTATTGGGCATATATCAATGATTGCTAATCATCCGATCCTATGATTAAAGGTTTGTCGGCTAAGTTATTCAAGAATCATGTATGCCATATGGGGTTTATTGGTTTAGTTTGAATTATTACTTTTAATTCTCTAACTATTATATACGTTTATAAATATTTTTGGTTAATTGATGATACGATGTGTATTATGCACATTAAATAATTTATCATGTACAAGATTATGATTCATTTGGATCAAAAATGTTGGACTCTAAATGATTATAAAAAGATCATTCATAAAATATCATAAAGTACTAAAATAGCAAGCATCATACATTGCAATATTTAGAAGAAAGTGTTATCCTAGAGAGCATTACAGTCATGATTCATATATAGAGAATTTTTATTTGGGTAATAGTTATACAACAGGCTAATTAGTTTAGTGACAATAAAATAATTTTGGCTATATATTGCATTAATTGTTACTTATAAGGATTGTCTAACTATGTCATATGAGCCAAATGGGAAAATGTTGGACATATCTCTATCAGATGTAAGATGGCCTACATACATATGGTTTAGTTGTCGGATAATTATGGGTAGTTGATAACTATCCACTATCTATAGATGTGGCTCAAAAAGTTTCCTTGACGAAAGAAAACTGACAAGATTTAGGTTATCTAGTATGGATACTAGTTTAGCCTATGTTTAAGCCTATAATATCCCATTGGCTTTTTACCTTTTATGGAGGCATAGATTAGAAGACCCCTTGTTCTTAAAATATCCTTGTAGTTAAACTTTGATCAAATACTTGAACAAGGATGGCTGGAGGTATGCATCAGCAATATTACCATTGCATAAGATTATTTACTTGTGATGTTTACTCACAACAGTAACATGGTTGCTAGATTAACTTAAACTTTGAAGCCTTTGCCATTACAATGTGGTAAGACTAAAAGAAAGTAAAAATTTGGAGTTTGTCCAAATCCGTGGTCCTCCACTGGGGCCTGCAAAGCTGGTTAGGAGTACGAGTCATACCGAAGAACTGATCTTATCAATACTAATCAGACCGTCCACACAATGAAGAAGAAACGCTTCGAGCTTCTCATTCAGTCAAAGAAACCTCGTCCACATGACGTACTTAATTGAATGCAGCCTTTTGCTCCTCAATGATTCTGGCATTAGTTGTGACTTCCAACCAACTCACATTAGCAGTGTATTGGGCACCACCCAAGGCAACTACCCAAGAAGTACATGATGAATGAAATTAAAAATTGAAAGAGATGCTTACCTAAAATCATAAAACTGATAGACCAGACACTCTTGATGGGGCTTCATTCACTTCACACATCAACATTGTCCCCCGTCCCGATACTAATTTTCTTTTTCCATGTTCATAGACATCCTCTAAACATGAGCATATGCAATCAAATATAATTTTCACCACCATCCCTGAACAAACTACTCATGCTGTTTATATATATATATATACATATATAAAGGCATAGATAAGTTGGTATGGTGGTGTCTACGTCTTTCACAGGAGGTAAAAATACTTAGCTGAAGCCAGGTTTGTAAGATTCTTTAAGTATGCATGGTTCAGCTCGTATTCAACTTTATCACTGCAACTCAAGAGACCTCAAAAGACCAAGATAATGCTGAAGAAGTAGGTCCTTGCAAATTTAAAATGATAAACACTATTCACACATAGATGGTGGAAGAATTTATTTTGAAGGCACGATGAAGGAGACATCAAATTTTCTTTTTCTTTTCCTTTGCTGTGAGTTTCTTGCTTGCTGGCACGCGGCTAAAGAGAATCATGAGAAAGATACAGGGAACCTAATGTTATAAATGGCCAGGCACCTCACGTAGGCTTCTTTCTTTGATTGCGACAATCCTACACGTGAAGTGCATATTCTGTGAGGAGATCTAGTGAAGATTGATATTGACCAAAAAAAAGAAAAAGGAAAACAATTAATGTAGATTGGTTGGATGTTTCCATCTAGCCACAACGGTGCTGGCAAGAGAACAGAAACATTACGGTTGCTTGAAACTTTAAAGGTGAGCATTCTTGGTATGTCCTGTCTTTTCTTATGAAAGCCACCATAAAGAAACCTTTCATTCATCATCTTGCCTCAGCACCATTAGTTTTGGACCAGTAGCATGAAGTAACTAATGTATCCATTGCTTCTGCAACCATTAGAAATATAGCATTTCAGGCTAAATGAGGACATCAGCAGGTCTTCTTAGCATTATAGTGACAGATATCTGATCTCCTCTATTTATATTAATTTCATCGGAAGTGGTGGGTAGCGGCACATGTCATTAAAGGTGGGTGGTGTTAGATACCGCCGGTGATAGTGGACAATGGTGGAGATCGTCAATAATGGTGGCAAATGGTTGAAATTTTCAGTATTTTATGGCTAGTGGTTTTAGAGATCATTCATAGAGGTCAATCATCTTGGAGATCATTCATATAGACCGGTCATCTTGGAGATCATTGCCAGTGGTGAGTGGTGGTGGAGACTGCTGCTAATGGTGGTTGGTGTTG
Organism: Elaeis guineensis; assembly: GCF_000442705.2. Classification (NCBI taxonomy): domain Eukaryota; kingdom Viridiplantae; phylum Streptophyta; class Magnoliopsida; order Arecales; family Arecaceae; genus Elaeis; species Elaeis guineensis. Next base: position 53,711,489 of record NC_025996.2, on the reverse strand, counting down.
AAGATCTTCAATAATAGTGGACAGTTATGGAAACTAGAGACGGTGATGAATTATGGTGGATGGAGGCAGAGAATCACAATGAATGATGGATGATAATGGGTTGTGGTGAGTGTTAAAAGAAAGAAACAAGAGATAGAGAGAGAGAGAGAGAGAGAAATTTGTATTTTTGTGTTGTTGCATTTAGTACATTTTAGAGGTTATATATATATTAGCATATAGACTCTATACAACAAAAAAAATTGAGGCTGATACAATATTAAGAAGAAAAATATTATGGAATAATATTAGGGTGCGTTTGGTTACACTTTTTGATTTTTAATTTTTAAAAAATATTTTTTATTTTTTTTATTTTTGCTATTGAGTAAAAGTAAAAAAGTAAAAAGTATGTTTGCTAACTTTATTGCTATAAAGCAAAAAGTAATATTTGGGGACGGTAGATGAAGAGCTCGATGAGAGAGAATGGTTCAAAAAGGGAGGGAGAAGGGAGTGGGAGGTGAAGAACTCAATGAAGGAGAAGGATTCGGGCTTTTTACTTTTTGGTTTGATGTTTTAGATGTATGGAAGCAAAAAAAGCAGAAAAGTAAGCTTTGAAAAGCAAAAATTTTTTGTTTTGCATATAAAGTAATTATTTTGATTTTTTTTGCTTTTTATTTTTTACTTTTTATGGTGTTACCAAATATTGCTTTTTGATTTTTGCTTTTTAAAAATCAAAAATAAAAAAAATATTTTTTAATGGCTAACCAAACGCACCCTTAGTTGTCATGTGATTCCTAAAATCATTCTAACCAAATTATACTAATAAAAAAAAATAATACAACTTGATACAGAATCACACTAATAAAGAAATATTATGGGCTAATACAGGAGGCAGTGCCATGTGATGGCTACAGAGAAGAGAGTTCTTTTTTGTCACTATCATTTTATTCTATAATCTATTTTTATCCCACTTCATTCTCTTCGAGATGAAGTGACAAGGAGATGCCAATTTTAGCCAACCAATCAAGTATCCGATGTGATCCAACTTGATTAGAATCCAAAGTGGGTGTGGATTCTGAAAAAAATATTTAAAATAGATTTAGATCAGATACAGATAATGGTATACTCTGTCCTAAACATGCTTCGATATAATTTTAATCTGAATCATTCTTTCAAAATTATAATTATTTTATAATATTTATATCATGAGTTTTTTATTCGATCCAATCTGACCTCTCTGGTCTACTTGATCTGATCCAAACAGATCTGAGATGGATATGGGACGAGTATGGATATAGGATTTTTAATTGCAAGATGCATATGGATTTTGGCCGATCGACCCATTTTCGACCCATTATCATCCCTATCTAAAAAATGTGGAAATAGCTACTCTTACAAATATGAAAAACAACTTGGGTCGATTTTGCCTAAATATCTACTAGACTTTTTCCATGAGTTGATAAAAAAGTTAAATAAATTAGTGAAGATGGAGAAATTGAATATCCACATCAATTAGGTTTTATTATAAAGAAAACACTAATCAGTTTTTGACCTTTTGGTTATGCAAATTATCTAATCTATGAAAGACATTAAGTAGTTGTCACGCCCCAAATCCGGGACATAACACAGCCATGCTACCGAGGGATGGAGCCCACGATAACACGAAGCCAATCCATCATAATCATCTAAAATCCATCAAATAAAAAGATTCAATTCTATTATTCATTAAATAATCGAACCAATATTGGTTCAGAGCATCTAAATCCAAAAGCAAGTACTAACCCGAATCTCAACATTCATAAATAACAACAAATCCATGATTATAAAATAAATTAAACTTCTGCCGCCAAATTTTCAAGCTTGCTATGCCGATTTCAAGCTTGGATTCCTTTTGCCGATCCTAACCTTATTTCTCTGTTCAAAAAAAAGAAAATAAAAAGAATATGAGCTACACTGTCCAGTAAGTAGAACTTGCACTTCCTTATTAGATCAAGCATAAATTTTTCATGATAATACAATATTTAGAAAATAACAGATAACATAAAATAAAATATTTCATAGAGCATATAACAAAATAAGTTATAAACTCATCATGCATGCATAAATCATATATATTTTACAATCATGAATCGTAAATCATTTTCATCATGTATTCATGTCATGTTTCAAAATATTGCTCACAGATATTCGTGCTAAGGTCACTATTATATCCGTGACAGGGCCATGTTTCTTAATCGACAGAGTTCTTAATTCATGTGCCAACTTTATACCCGCTGGCAGGGCCATGTTTCGTGTGGATGCTAGCTCCGGATGTTGACCTTCCCGAAGGGATTCATTCATAGCCATCTCAGAGCCTTTGAAATCATTATATATTTTTTTAAAGCATACATATACATAGATGAAAAATAATGAAATTCATGCTTCATAATCATGCTATTTTCATCAGACATATTCATGAAATCAATGCTCATAATAAAATATGCTTTTTCATATCACATATGTCGATCCTTATTTTATGAAAAATTATGATTTCATCAATAGCAATTCTTTGCATAAAAATATGATCATTTAAAAATAAATAAAGAGCATAAGATCTACTTACCTCGTTCATTTTAGATCTTCAGACTTTGTTAAAAAAATCAGCTAATCCTATTTAAAATATCAAATCATCATCAATTTTTATTCCATGAATATAATAAGATTAAATCATAAGAAAGAGGACTGTTGTCCGGATGTATCGGACCATCCAGATACTAGAACAATTTAGGGTCTCTGATCTGAGGGTCAGATTCAAGTGACTTGATCAAGAAATCGTGAAGCACAGATTAGATCAAGATCAATCAATAGAGTTCATTAATAATGAATTTGAAAGATCTTTGATACGATCAAATGAGGTTGACATACAGCACGGATATCAAAGCAACTTCGGATCATCTTGTTAGAGTCAATATGAGCCTCTAAAAGATGAAGGCATGACTCGATACAGGATTTATAGACCTTCTTAAAAAGAGAGTCAATCATGAGAGAGAAAGTAGAGAGAGAAAGTGGAGAGAGAATCTTCGTATCCTTCAAAAATGGCAATCATGATTGAGATCATCAGAGGTTATATCAGAGTGACTTAATATAGATTAACCATGATCGATGTTATCAATTTCGAATAAGGATCGGATCGAGATCTGATCTACTGCATGAATTTCAGAGCAGTCTCAGATTATCATATTTTTATCTCAAGTTTATCCTAGGGTCTGTGATACAATCAAAGAGAGAGAATGATCCTAGAGAGATAAAATCCATAAAAAGAGATAAAAGGATCTAGAGAGAGAAAATAGAAAAAAATCTGGAGAGAGAAAATGTAGAGAGAAGGTAGAGAGAGAAGAGAGAAAGACTTAAGAGAGAGAGATGAGAGAAACTTTCTCTCACATATATTTTTTTATTATTTTTTTTTCCTTTTTCTTTTTTTTTTCTTTTTCTTTTCTTTTTCTTTTTTTTCTTTTTTTTTTCTTTTCTTTTCCTTCTTCTTCTCTTTCTTTTCTTCTTTCCGGGCTTCCTTTGGGCCGAAACAGGGGATCTCACAATCCCCTGTTGGCTGGCCGGCCGGTGGTGCAACCAGCATGGAGCGGCCGTCGGTAGGAGGGGCGACCCAACGGTAAGAGGAGGGCTAAGCTGGTGGCCGGCGGTGACCACTGGCACCCAAACATTCAAAAGGGATCGAATCTCTTTCTCAAAGAAATCCGATGACTCCAGTCGCTGGCGATCGTGCACACGGGCATGGAGAGAAAGGAGGAGAAGAGAAGAAGAGGAGGAGGCTCACCTTCGATGTCGGCGAGGCATTTTCGATGAGCAAAATGGACGGCACAAGGACGGGGCTCCGTGGTAGTTTTTTGACGATTGTCGCTGATTGGATCTCGAATCTTCGGTGAGAGGGAGAGAGGAGGATTCTCCTCTTAAATAGAGCCAGAGGGGGGGGCTCTTTCCGACTCCGATTGGGATCTGGTGAGAGTAGGAAGAAGACTCCCTTCGGGAGTCTTCTCCTCTGTTATCTTTTGTTTTATTTTGTTTTTTTTTTTTTGTTTAGGCTTTGTGGGCTGGTTTTGGATCCAATTGGGCCAGGTTATCACATTCTATCCCCCTAAAAAAAAATTTGTCCTCAAAATTTAACATATCTTCATTTTCAAATAAGTGTGGATATCTCGTCTTCATATCATCTTCAAGCTTCCATTAGCCTCTCTCTCTTCATGAGTACTCTAATGAATCTTCACATACGGAATGATACCCATATTAGAATTTGCTCTTTTCGATCAATAATTCGGAGAAAAAATTCTTCATAGGTTAAGTCTTCATGAACTTGCAATGGCTCATACTTTATCACATTATTTGAATCAGGTACAAACTTTCTCAGTAGTGAAGCATGAAAGACATTGTGCACTTTAGATAAATCCGATGGTAAGGGGAGTTCGTAAGCAACATCTCCTACTCGGCTCAAAATTTCAAAAGGTCCAATATATCGCGGACTCAGCTTGCCATGTCTCCCAAAGCTCATGATACTTTTTGTAGGTGATACTTTTAAAAATTATGATCACTGACCTGAAATTTTAATTCTCTTCTTTTTCTATCCGGCCAACTCTTCTGTCTATCCTGTGCTGCCTTGAGTCTTTCCTTGATTAGATAGATTTTTTTTTCTCTAGCATCCTTTTTATTATCAGTAAAATTCTTCCTTATTTACAACTAATGTATTTCATAATATCTTTTGATTTAAAGGATTAATATTTCTAATCAATTCAGACCACCACGCTTTTGCTGTGCACTCTGATCTCAACTTACCAAATTATCTAAGTCTATAAAAAATAAAAATATTTTTATATATTAAATCAATCAAAGATAGATCCAACTTTCAGATTTCATATACAATTTAGGATAAAATTTAAGGTTTCCTTGTCATTACTATCTCTTAGGCATAGCATATCAAAATTAAATCTTCATCCACCTTCTATGTTTGAACTTATTATATAAGCTTCACCATTCCTCAAGAATCCAATATATCTAGAATTAATTTGAGTTAACCTTCAATTTACCTTACAATCATTTAGACAACTTTCAAACCAACTTTTCTTTGCAAAGAAATTAACATCAAAATTAGTAAAATTATCATGTCCTTTATCCATATAGGTTTAGCATTCCAATGTCATCAAATATACCTAACATAATATATCAATACCTCCCACTTCATTCTAGGGTCAACACTTCTCGTACTCAGGTCAACCTTGCTAATAGAAATCTAAGATATAACTCGTCAATTCTATTATAGACATCATATGCCACTTATGCATAAATTTCATCATAATATCTATTGATTCGAAATCAAATTATTGAATCCTTTCTTTTATATCTATCATGTTCCTCATAATCTTAGCCTCAAGTTCAAATATCACTAAAGTCACAATCTCGAATAATGATAATCTTAAGTTCAAATACCACTTAAGTCATATTTTCTAGTGATCATAACCTAACTTTATATCATTCTATTATGTCCTTAATAATCATAATCTTAAGCACTGATATTATCCATTATACTCCACTCGGTCACATCCTATTGATCATACATAAAGTTTTGATATCACTTTATAATCTCAATGATCTTAAACCTAAGCTCTGATATTATTCTATCATATCCTAATCATTTATATCATTTATATCATAATCCCCAATGATTATAACCTAAGCTCTGATACCATAAAATATCACATCTCAAATCTGAACATAACACGGCCATGCTACCGAGGGATGGAGCCCACGATAACACGAAGCCAATCCATCATAATCATTTAAAATTTATCAAATAAAAAGATTCAATTCTATTATTCATCAAATAATCGAACCAATATTGGTTCAGAGCATCTAAATCCAAAAGCAAGTACTAACCCAAATCTCAACATTCATAAATAACTATAATCCATGATTATAAAATAAATTAAACTTCTGCTGCCAAATTTTTAAGCTTGCTATGCCGATCTTCAAGCTTGGATTCCTTTTGCTGATCCTAACCTTATTTCTCTATTCAAATAAAAAGAAAATAAAAAGAATATAGCTACACTAACCCAGTAAGTAGAACTTGCACTTTCTTATCAGATCAAGCATAAATTTTTCATGATAATGTAATATTTAAAAATAATAAATAATATAAAATAAATATTTCATAGAGCATATAACAAAACAAATTATAAACTTATCATGCATGCATAAATCATGTATATTTTACAATCATGAATCGTAAATCATTTTCATCATGTATTTATGTCATGTTTCAAAATATTGCTCACAGATATTCGTGCTAAGGTCACTATTATACCCGTGACAGGGTCATGTTTCTTAATCGATAGAGTTCTTAATTCATGTGCTAACTTTATACCCGCTGGCAGGGCCATGTTTCGTGTGGATGCTAGCTTCGAATGTCGACCTTCCCGAAGGGATTCATTCATAGCCATCTGAGAGCCTTTGAAATCATTATATCTTTTTCTTAAAGCATACATATACATAGATGGAAAAATAATAAATTCATGCTTCATAATCATGCTATTTTCATAAGACATATTCATGAAATCAATGCTCATAATAAAACATACTTTTTCATATCAAATATGTCGATTCTTATTTTATGAAAAATTATGATTTCATCAATAGCAATTCTTTGCATAAAAATATGATCATTTAAAAATAAATAAGGAGCATAAGATCTACTTACCTCGTTCATCTTAGATCTTCAGACTTCGTTAAAAAAATCAGCTAATCCTATTTAAAATATCAAATCATCATCAATTTTTATTCCATGAATATAATCAGATTAAATCATAAGGAAAGAGGACTGTTGTCCGGATGTGTCGGATCATCCAAATACCAGAACAATTCAGGATCTCTGATCTGAGGGTCAGATTCAAGTGACTTGATCAAGAAATCATGAAGCACATATTAGATCAAGATCAATCAATAGAGTTCATTAATAATGAATTTGAAAGATCTTTGATACGATCAAATGAGGTTGACATACAGCACGGATATCAAAGCAACTTCGGATCATCTTGTTAAAGTCAATATGAGCCTCTAAAAGATGAAGGCATGACTCGATACAGGATTCATAGACCTTCTTAAAGAGAAAGTCAATCATGAGAGAGAAAGTAGAGAGAGAAAGTGAAGAAGGAATCTTCGTATCCTTCAAAATGGTAATCATGATTGAGATCATCAGAAGTTATATCAGGGTGACTTAATATGGATTAACCATGATCGATGTTATCAATTTCGAATAAGGATCGGATGAGATCCGATCTACTGCACGAATTTCGAAGCAGTCTCAGATTATCATATTTTATCTCAAGTTTATCCTAGGGTCTGTGATACAATCAAAGAGAGAGAATGACCCTAGAGAGATAAAATCCATAAAAAGAGATAAAAGGTCTAGAGAGATAAAATAGAAAGAAAATTTAGAGAGAGAAAATGTAGAGAGAAGGTAAAGAGAGGAGAGAGAAAGACTTAAGAGAGAGAGATGAGAGAAACTTTCTCTCACATATATTTATTATTATTATTTTTTTTTTCCTTTTTCTTTTTTTTCTTTTTCTTTTTTTTTCTTTTTTTTTCTTTTCCTTCTTCTTCTTCTCTTTCTTTTCTTCTTCCGGGCTTCCTTTGGGCCAAAACAGGGGATCTCACAATCCCTTGTTGGCTGGCTGGCCGGCTGTGCAACCGGCATGGGGCGACCGTTGGCAGGAGGAGGGGTGACCCAACGGCAAGAGGAGGGCTAAGCTGGTGGCCGGCGGTGACCACCAACATCCAAACATTCAAAAGGGACTGAATCCCTTTCTCAAAAAATTCGGTGACTCCAGTCGCCGACGATCGTGCACACGGACATGGGAGAAAGGAGGAGAAAGAGGAAGAGGAGGAGGCTCACCTTCGATGCCGGTGAGGCTTTTCCGGTGAGCAAAATGGACGGCACAAGGATGGGGCTCGCGGTAGTTTTTCGGTGATTGCCGCCAACTGGATCTCGAATCTTCGGTGAGAGGGAGAGAGGAGGATTCTCCTCCTTAAATAGAGCCGGAGGGGGGCTCTTTCGGACTCTGATTGGGAGCTGGTGAGAGGAGGAAGAAGACTCCCTTCGGAGTCTTCTCCTCTATTTTCTTTTTTTTGTTTTTTTTTTGTTTGGGCTTTGTGGGCTGGTTTTGGGCCCATTTGGGCCGGGTTATCACAGTAGTAAATTGCACTCGAAAGCAATAACAAGCTTTCAATATTGAAAAGAGACAAATCTAACAAAAATGAGATTGGCACTTATGTATTATTTAAAAGGAGTATATTTTTTAATATTTATATTTTAGCAATTTATCAAATGATCACGATCTACAGTGGAGGAATCAATTTTGGCATGAAAAATTATGTTTTAAAACAATATCTCGAGAAATATGATGATCAAAACTCACCAGGTCTCACTTCCCTTATAACAAAAACTCTTCTACTTGTATATTTGTATACACTCTTCTCATGGGACTAATGGAATTATGATGATCCATCAAAGAGTAATTTTTTGTGCACCGCATGTGGTATAGTAAAAATGCACCATCTTATCTTATTGGACCACGTAGCCACTGCTTTTCAATGCATATTTAATATCTGTAGTTCTACTTTTTTATTTAAAATTTTAAATGATGAAAATACCCTCTTCTTTTAAAAAATTATGACATCTGTGACCATATTATGACATACTGCAATCAAATTATGATGTACAGAAAATCATAATTTTCTTTCAGAAGTCATAAAGAGGGAAAGATATTTTCATCATCAAAATTTTTAAAATTTTTAAATGATGAAAATATCTCTCCTTCCTTATGATATTTTGTGACCAAATTATGATTTGCGTTATGTAGGAAGTCATAATTTAACTGCAGAATGTCATAATATGACTATAGGATGTCATAATTTTTTCAAAGAGGAGAGATATTTTCATCATTCAAAATTTTAAATGAAAAAATAAAACTGCATGTGTTAAATAGAAGATTTTTTATTGATTTACTGTTAATTTTAAAATAATTTATGAAAATAATATTCTTTAAAAAGTATTTACCAAAATGCTGTCCAGAGGAAAGTCATCCTATGGTAGGACGACTTTAGGTGCCAATTAGACCACTTTCACGTCATGTGGGAGGGTTGAGTCAGCCAAAAAAAATCATCCTTTGGAAGGGCGACTTTATGAGTCGCCCTACCAAAGGGCAACCCATAAAGTCACCCTACCAAAGGGCGAGTCACAAAGTTGTCCTATCAAAGGGCGACTTTACGTATTTTTCTTCCATTATATTAATATACATATAATAGATAAGAATATATTATATGATTATAATATATTATATATCTATTATATTTTATTATTATATATTATATAATTATAATATAATATCTTATATTTTATTATTATATTATTATTTATAATATTATTTTATAAATAATAGTATATTATATTATTTTATTATATTATTATATAATATAATATTATGCTATAATATATTATAAATATTAATAGATAATATGTTATAATATATTATACTCTATTATGATATTATTATAGTATTATATCAATTTGTAATATAATATATGATATTATTTTACTGTTATACATTATGATAATATAATAGATATGATATTATAGTATTATATTATATCAATATTTTATATTAATATAACATAATATATATTATATAATATAATTATATATAATAATATAGTATAATATATTATATTATTATAATATATTAAAAATGTTGGACAATCCCAAATTCTAACCATATAATCTGTATGAAAATCAATAATTAATTTTTTATGCAACTAGTATAAATTATAACATGTGCTTAATAATGAAAAAAATTATAACATTAATTTCAAAATAATATAACCCAATAGTTGATTATAAAATTATTTTAGCAAAAGAAATGTACAAATATCATAACTATCGAGAGGCGTATATATCAAGATACTGGGATCTCCTGCGCATTCATCTCTCGTAAATGTGTGTCATCTCTGGCCGCTAGCGTAATGGCTCAAATGCGGTATCGATCGATGGGGAGGGAGGTGGAGGCTCGCTCACTCTTTGTGATAGAGATGCATCATCTACGGGGAGGTTGAAGTCTGAGAAGCTAGGGTATGAGGTGTGTTGGGCATATGAAGAGGACTCGGATCATCCGTCAATGGCATAATTTGAAGTCGTCTATCCTCTGAGACAACTTGCATGGTATTAACAAGACCATCCATAATATCGATAAGTGCTCGATCCTTGCATCCAATAGTGATCGAATAGAATCCACTCCTTATCGTATGGTATAGCGACGTGATCCTCTGAAACTGTCAGTATGAAAAAAAAAATAAATATTATTCATAAGTATACTAATAACAACATAACAAAATAAGATAAAAATAAAATATACTTACGATAATGTCCATCATGCCATCCGAAGCACGAAATCTCATCTCGGGTCGCTCACTCATCAATGGCGAGATGCATCATCTAGTGATGCTCGTGTACCACTACAGATATGGATCATAATAATCCATCATGGGAAGCATGGGTGGACCAGCCATAATCAAATCCTCCCACTGCTCCCATGCATCAATATACTCTCGATGCTCTCGAACCCAATCATAGTGATGCTGCCCTCGTCGATCCAAATGATGGAGAGCATCTGGAGTGTTACATGATGGGGGATTTCCTAATGCATGCCAAACTGTCGCATCACGCGCTCCGAACAATAGATCTCCATGATGTCGAAGCAAATGAGAGGTGCGCGTGTCCTTCATATATGCTGATCTGATCGGTATATCTCGGGCAATGCAATCAATATCTCTAATGTGTAAGGCACCCACAATATCTGATCATCACGCTGCTAATCTAGCTGATCCCTATAATATATGACTGTGTGCGGCATCGGATTGCTAGCACCAATCAGTCGAGTCCTCCACCTGTCTAAAATAAAGCCACTATGTTATTATGTGAAAATATACAGTCATTTATCATATAAAATCATGCTACTGTTACATACCTGCATCCTAGTAGATCAGTCTGATCATGCTATACCACAAATGCCTCAAAACCAGCATCATCCACATCTAACGGGACATGTCCAGCTACATCATCTTCTGCTGTCGGTTGGTGGGCTCCTACTCTGGGAAGCACTCGATCTGACCGTCCGACATGTAAATGCTCCCAGACCCAAAGCTGAAGCAATACCAATAGTCCTGCTATCTCATGTACATCTGGTCTGCTAGCCCTATAGAGCTCGCGATATAAAAAAGCTAACATAGCGCTGCCCCAACTTCATTACCCACATGCATCGGATCACATAGTAGGGATAAGTACAATAACTACATGTGGGAACCAAACTTATCGATGAACAGATGGCCATCAATAAGACAAAGAATAAATGCCCGTGAATGCCTCCATATGGTCTCATCATCTGCATCATCCGATAAGTGATGGAATGTATCGCGAAGCCAGTGAATTCTTAATGAAGACCCCGACAATATCATCTCTGGCAATCTAATCCCAAGCAACTCCTCACAGAGATCTGATCAAATAATCTGCATAGTACCGATGATAGCAGGCCCATGCACTCATAATCCAAGGAGAACAGTAATATCCTGCAACGTGATCGTCGCCTCTCTGACGCAGAGGTGAAAAGTGCGAGTCTCCTGATGCCATCGCTCTACCATGGCTGTAATGAGGGGCCAATCAAGCTGTATATCACAAAATCTAAAAACTCCATAAAAACCAGCCATATGAAGATACTTTACAATCCTCTGATGTGGCCACTAGGTGCACATCATGGTAGAGCCTCTATGTTGCAGTGCAGGGGCCCCATGTCCTCTCTAGAATATAACTGTCACTACGGTGTCGAGTCTGGAGATAGAGCACGATAGGATCAATCGGCCCCGGATGCACGTCAGAGTCAGAACCAGCCATGTTTGAGGTGCAAAATGTAAAGACAATTATACGATAAAGGTAGTAAGAACATTAAATAGCCAATATTAATAGCATGATCATTTCATATATTTTTTTAAACATTTATATAATATGATTGCATAATCAAAATAGTTTAAAAAGAACACAAGCATTACATAAAGATAGTCCACATAAAAAGTAGAGATAAATCAGTGCCGTTGGAGACATCTACACTGATTATGCCCTATCTCCTTGTATAATCCACATCATACAATATTTTGACGCTCCATTATATCCATATAATTCAGAATCCTCCTTGACTGTGGACATCCCTTTTCTTGTCTTCTTGTGGATGGATGCGGTATCAATCTCGATGCAATCCACTCAGGCCAATAATGCAGACTCTTTGGAGGATGGAAGGTAAATGTATATGACTGCTCATAATGTGCAATAGTATAACATTCATCAATGAACTACTTCCAATCTAAGTTCTCACTGGCACAAACAACAAACAAATGAAAGCATAGATAATACAGTAATTGCCACTTCCTACATATGCATGTGCGTGCCTGTAAATCGATTGTCTATGTATAATCAGGTTCATTGGGGCTATAATGCCTTTGTCTCAATAGAATCTCATATAAACCCGATTGGTTATTGTACTTAATCACACAATGCTCTCTAGACTTTAGCTGCCGTCTATTTAACTTTTGTCTAATCTTATCTATGAATATCCTATCGGTCTCCCTTCTTTGTGCTGAAATTGCACATCTGATACTGAACCACTTCGACAAGCATTCAAAGGAAAGACGAACAAGAGCAGTAATGGGCAATGAGCGTGCCCCCTTCAACACCTTATTGAAGTTTTAGATAGATTGATATTCATTATTCCATACCTACATCTACTTGTGTCATGCACTAGCGCCCATTTACTTAGATCATCAAATGGATATGTTTTCAGATATTGGAAGCAATTGGGCTATGTTCTCTCAATGTGTGCATGCTTCGATCCAGGGTTGATTTTGCTTTACAGTTTGATGAAAATAAACTAAAAATATAGCATCATGGAATCGACCATTTAGGTTAGCCTCAATAGGTCTAAGACATAATCTATGATACTCATATGGTGCTGTCCATCTAACAAATTGATCTAAAACAATAGCTAATATTTCTTTATGCCTGTCTGAAATTATGCCAATCCTCATACGATCACGTGCCACATAATAGCGCAAACGGTATAAAAATCAAGACCAACTACTACGATTCTCGCCTTCACATATGATAAATGCTAGAGGATAGATATTTTCATTTCCATCCCTTCCCATAGCTATCATAAAAGTACCCTTATATCGACCGTATAGATGCATTGCATCGATACTAATCAGTGGGCGACAGAACTGGAAGCTCTAAATGCATAGACCAAATGCTCAAAAAACTCGATGGAACACCTCTATGTTTGCCTCTGTTGTAGAAAATTTTACAAAATCCATCATGGTTCCCTTGTTGGCATAATGAACTGTAACTAGCCAAGGACCCAATGTATTATAGGACTCTGTCCAATCTCCAAATAGCTCATCCATAACAAGTTGGTTAGCTATCCATGTCTTTCTGTAAGATGCCTCGTACTGCCATGCATCACGTATATAAGCCTGACAGACTGATATGGATATGGATATCTCTGCTCTAACTGATCCTCTAATGACATCGGCAATCATGCGTGCATCAAGCTGTGGATGATCTCGTATCACATCTGTATTCAAGCATGTGTGTGGCCCTTTATATACCATAATCTTCTATCGCTGCATCTTGACCCAAAGGAATGCACGGATATGCCAACTACAAGTATCAAACTGTTTACACACGATGCTTCATTTAACTCTATCTGATTCGATGACTTTGAAAGGATGGTGGGTACGAATAACATATTGTTTCATGATACGTTAGACTTGTTCTTTTGATCCAAATATCATTCTTTTTCTTAACTCTTCATTCTCACCAAAAAATAGATGTTTTGGCAAAATTCCATGGGATACGGCCTCATCATCGTCGGATGCATCAACTAGCCTGAATTCAGAAACAAGGGGTGCCTCATATTGTGAGACATCCTCTTCTGCACTAGACTCTCCATTATCACTGCCATCAGACTCTGCATCATCATCCTCATCTTCATCATCAGTAGGATTAGGATCATAACTAACAGCAGCTTTATTTTCAAATAAAGTTGTCTCAGCCATTACAATTCTCAATCCTTCTAGTCCGACACGTGTTGTATGTGGCTGATTAAGTGATACAGGATCATAAGATTCATGCTCCATGTGCTCCACGATAGCTGCCACATAATTAAGATCGGCACCATATCATCAAATATGGTGTTATATAAATATTGATATGTAGACTCTGTACCTACCATGTACTAAGGACTACCAGTCACGGATGCTACTGGTCCACCAATGGTACATATAGGGATGCCTCCATACTGATATCCAACTTCATTGGCCATTAAAGCTGCATCAGGTAGAGAATCACCCATCTTCAACTGTGCAAGTGGGGTAGATACAGCCTAAGATATACAAACATGCTGTTCGCCACCGTTCGAAACTACTATCGCTGCCGGCTCAATAAAAATTTTAACTAATCGAAAAATCCCCTCTGATGGGATGCCCAAGATGATATTCATGTTTTGATCATCTTTAATAGATATAGCCAAATACTGTTCAATGATATGCATCGAAAATCTACATAATAGAAAAACTCCACAATGATTGGGGTTCCATCCGATAACAGTATAGCAGACTCGCACAAGTTTTAGGTATGTTGCATTACAGTCCACCATGGTCATCCGGATCCTTCCACCATCATAATATGCACTGTTAGCATTATGACTGATCCTTCTATCCCAATGGAAGATAACAGTAACATGATTTGGATCCATTTTGTTGAAAATTATTGTGAGAAGTAACTGCATGAACATATAAACAGATGTTCACTAAGAGGAAGTACTTAATATTTTCAATGACTTACATAATAAATATATCCTATTGCTGTCTACTAAGTAAAGTTAGGTCCTATCCCATTCAGAAATTATATTAATTCTATAAGTAATTATGATAATCAACCAATGCACAATAGGGGCTGAAAGAAATTTTGACAGTATTTTCTCTTAGTTCTCCTTACATGGCTGAAAATATGTAAGGAGAACTAAAGAAAAATACTGTCCAAAATTTTTTCGATCTTATTGCATATCGATTGATTACCATAATTATCTATAGAATTAATTGTAATTCTCAAACTATTCAAACTGGACAATCAATTGATCAATGTATATACTTCTCCATTCGTACAAAAAATTATAACTGTACGGATGTTTTAGAATATGTACATTAATAAAAAAATGGTCTATGGTTTCATATAATGCAAAATTTTTAAAAAACATAGGCTTAACTGGATTGTAATCCAATACTGGGCCTCGAATCCCATGGGATTTTGGGTCCAGCCACTAAATAATTTCAAGTAGAAAATTATTATGATAATTTATTTATAAATAAATATTATATTTGTTAAGTTTAATGATGCAGCAGAATATAGATTTTAAAATTTTTTAATATGCATTCAACATTTGAAAACAAAGTTTAATATTTAAACAAGACCACCGGAACACTAAACCCTAGAAACCCCTTGATGATTACAATCCAACTACAAAAACATGCATATGAAGAGAAGACTAGAAGTCATATACCACCATGAAGACCATGAATTAGTGATTTTGAGATCTTCTGAGACTCCAAAGCAGAAGCCCTCTAACGGTGATCCACACAGGATTGATCAGGGCTCTTCCCAACTCGTCATGGTGCTGCAGTCTTCTTCCTAAGTGCGCTGCGATAGTCCTTCACAAGAACAAGTTCACCAATACTCGTATGCCTTCATGACCTCCATTAGGACCACTCTAAAAATCTTTTCACAAAGTATCATATCACAAAAAAATAAATCAGATGTTCAATACTTGAACAACCTGATTTTTGGATAAACATCACATGCTTTCCAATTTCTCTTCTCCCTTCCTTTCTATTTCTCTCTCCCTCTTTTCTTTATCTTTTTTTCAAATTTTTCCCATTACTTCCTCTCATTTCCATGCCCAACCTCAACCAAAAATAGCATGCCAAAGCAAGAAGTAGCGCCCCCTTTAAATAGAAAACATGGGGCGACTCCATGGGACGCCAACTCTTGGCGTCCCTTAACTATTACATGCTCCAATTAATTTTTCTGTGTAATCCAAAGAGTTTGCATAGAAACTAAAGAGGTTAACCAGTAGAAGGACTCTTCCTCTATCTGAAAAAAAATTAATACACCAACTGTTGGTGCATGGGATAAGGAGAGTAGGCGTGAAACCAAGAGTCCATGCCATTAAGGACTCTACCAAAAATTCAACGCACAAAGAGGGGCGTCCAAATTATTTTTGGCATGTGGTTTCCTTGCCAAAGAAGGACTCTTCCTTATCTTCTATGTCCATAATTCCAAGGGTCATCTGATGACATGATGAATTAAAACAAACGTGTGGAAACAAATGAAAGGAATGAAGAGTTTTAAGTGAATTAGACTCTTCCAATTCAATGCCAAAAAAATGGGACGTCCAATACTTATTTTGACATGGAGTTCCTTCCAAGAGAAAGACTCTACCTCTTCTTCCATGTCCCATATCTCAAGGCACCATCAGATGGCGCACAAATTTAAGGAATGAGTGGAACATGTAAGAATTTTAAGATAAGTATTAAAGAAGGACTCTCCTTCCTTAAACCCAAAATAAATGTGACGCCACCTTTTTTTATGCGTGTGGTTTTGATGTGGAGGAGGCTGGTGCCATGTGGAACACTTTCATAAAATCAGATAAAACCAACTAAATAATTAGATGGTTTAAACTCAATTATATTAGGTCAAGGCAACAAGACTAGGTTAGTACAAACACCTTTACACTTAACTCAATTGAAAATTTGGGTTAATTCATGTGCTAGCAATTCAATTAACCCATTGAATTTATAATAAATTCAAATTGATTGGATCAAGATCAAATTCCTTTTGTGTGTGACCCATTGGGTTCCAAATATAGCCAACAGTGGATCCAAACTCTCGACGTAACCCTAAACCGATTGGATTAGATTAGCTCGAGAGTCCCAATCATCTAGGACTCTTCCTAATTGATTCTAGAATTAAACTCTTTTAATTTTAGTGAATCTACAAGTCAAGATTGATATCTAGCAACGTGTCATGACTACTCGAAAGATTTAAAATTTGATAAAAATATCAAAATTATCCTTTCATGGTGAGTGATCGCTATCGTAGGCGGTCAAGAATAAAAACCAACTCAAACTATATAGATAGGATGAGTCGAAATCATTTCCATGAAGATTTAAGGTGATTATCTTTTCTTTAGAAGAAATAAAAGAGAATTGATTGTAGAAGGATTAAAAAAAATAGAATAGCAAGAATTAAATTAAAAGTATAAATTAATTTATGAAAAAAAATAAGTCAAAAAAATAACTCAAGAATTTTGGATCCACCATGCAAATTAGATTTATTTTTTTTATATTATAATATTAATTTTTGTAATTAAAGTATTAATATAGCTTATCTCTAAAGGGTACAGACTGTATCAGTAGATCACAACTCATCTTGTCAGAGTATAAACTATCTAAATTTAATTACAAAATATAAGATTTAATCTAACATACCATAATCTATCTCTTTTAAGCATGTACCATATCTAGGGATTGCGGCACATCAGTAGAGGGTATAGGACGTATAGGTTAGATCAATACCTCAGAAAAATAAAAAGATATAAAATAAAAGTATAATTTTATTATATAAAAATTAAATATAAAAAAAAAATAAAAATCTATTTATAAGCTTCATCGTATTCCTGGATTGAAGAGATTTAGCCACGCATCAAGATCTCTAGCTCCATATTCTACCAATTTTTGATCCCTAAAGCTTTCCTAATTTTTTTTCTATTTTTTTTTATTTTTTTTCTGATTTTTTCTTTTTTTCACACTTATTTTTGGATCTCTTATTTATAGATAAATTTTTTATCTTTTTCTGATCACAAAAGGAGTCCTAAAACCCTTAGAAATCGTATAATATCCTTTGAATTATTTTCTGACCATCGGATCATCAATGGACCGTCCAGATCAACCCAAAAATCAGTATTTTACTCCTTATCAGGGTCAAAATCAATAACAACCATTGGATCATGCCTCAGATGGAATTCTGACCATCAGATTGCGCAGTTTTCTTTCTATTCTCAATCAAAAACGTTCTCAGACATTGGATTAGGTCTCAGATTTGATCTGGACCATCGATCAGTGCAAAACCTTCCGCATCACCCATGAGCCACATCGTGGACCATGAACTGTTCCTGTGGACCACGCCTCTGAATCTGTGGACCGACCGGTCAGTCCACCATGCACCGAAAGTAATTTTTAATATTTTTTAAGATATTTTTGCTTGATTTTGCTCTGATTTTTGTCTGAAAAATAAAAATATATATATATTAATTTTTTTTAAATTTTTTAATATTTTGATGCTTAAATTCTTAATTAAATCAATATCTATTTTTCATAAATATACTCTAACTTTATTTTTTTTAAAATTATTTATTTTTATAAGAAAATCTAATTTATTCATGAAATTAGATTTTTAAGAAGATGTTAGCACATAAATTATCAAAAATATCTAAAATAAATATAAAAATATACTACTTATCATACTTTCTAACTTAAACTTTGCTCGTCCTCGAGTAAAGAAAGAATTTAGAATTAAGTACCATTTAACTTAAAATTTTAAATTTTATCAAATAATTTTTAAAAAAATCATTAATATTTAGTAGAGCGTGAGTGAAGTATGTCATTAGGATATTAATACTAATTAATATGAGAGTTAAGCTAAAAATACTAAACTATTTTTTGAACTTTTTTTAAATTATCCCTACCTTTATCTCCAAATCATTAACCTACATATGGACAAGTATATTGTTACTTCCATCCTTCATTTATTGATTATTTTTTTTAATATTGTACCACTATTGAGTGTCTTAACCCCTTAAGCTTTCTGTTTGATCCATGTAGTGAGTTTTTAGCCAATGACTCTCAAAATTAGATGACTTTAGGACATTAGATATAAAATACCCTCGGACCTACTTGCTCAAATCAAACAGGCTACGAGTTAAAACTAGTTTTACAACAAAGCTTCTTTGCCCTTCATACTTTTTGACATGAAACTCAATGCTTGCTTAGGCAAAGAGACCCAATTACTCAGCATGAAGTACTTGAAATTTTTTTTTTAATTTTTCATATGAAGAGACGTATAGTTACTGTACACAAGTCTATAGGAAGTAAACTCTTCTTTGATGCTAATAAAAAAAATTAAAAATACTCAAAGAGCATTATTTAAGTTCTAAACTTAACTCTTATTGAGTTTTCTTAATACTTGATCCCTCAATATCTCACAAACTCTTTAATCTGTATATCAATTTTTTTTTAAAATATTTGATTTAACTCGATTCTTAAGTGTAATCAGATGCTTAAATGCTAAATACTAACTTACTTGAGGACTTTGAAAATTCAAAAATTTTTATTATTCTCCTCCCCAACTTAATCGATATTGTCCTCAATGGAGTAGAAAAAATAAAGGGTGCATAAAAAAGAAGAAAAAAAAGAGATGTCACCTGATCCAGATGTCTTTTCAAAATTAATTCTCCCCCTAACTTAGTCAATTTTATCTTCAAATTCTTACAAAAGGCATGAAGCAAGACTCTAAACAAAATGTAAAAGAAAGCAAAAGTAAAAGCTGAAACTGGGTTGCCTCTCAAAAAGTGCTAAGTTTATCGTCTTCAGCTAGACCACATTTATTGACAGGTGCTTCCATATAGAGCGATCCTTTATTCTTAAAAAAAATAAAGATCAGTTAAAACAAAGTAAATAAAATTTGAGTTATCTCTTAAAAAGTGCTAAGTTTAACATCTTTAGCCAGACGCTAAAAAAGTGCCTATCCTATTTCTGCCCGAATCTTAACTTAGGTCTGTAATTTTCTACGTGATTCAGGCTCTTCCTCAAGGTATTTTCTATTTGGGACCATTATATGACTCATTCTCTTGATAACTAATAATTCTTCCTTTATAATTAGATCTAGGTATAACTTAAGTACTAGTCGGGGTTTTAAGAGACCTAAATCTATATACTCGATGTGCTGAGGGAGTGTTTCTGGATCTCTTATTGTTGCCTCTTCCTTTTTAAGCAGAATTTCAACCAGTGTCATGAGGGGTTCAACAATTAATTTTGAATTTAGCTGAGCATAATGGTCACTAGGTATGGATATCTCATTATTATTATCAACTTCGGGTATCTCCTCCGGTTCCTCCGACCTGAATGTTCTCAACTGATTGAATTGGTCTTTAAGTTTTAGACCATTCTGAGCTCTAGGGTCATCCTCTAGTTGGCTTGATAATCTATCCTCTTCTAGTTTACTAACCGCTATAGTTAATTGACCCAATTGTTTAAATAACTGGTCAGTGGTTTGCATAAAATTATTAAGAGTATTTTTAATATCTGAGGTTGATTGCGCTAAGACATCTAGACTCTTTTCTAACGTGTTGACTCCTTCCTCAGGATCTAAACTTGGTTGATCATTCACTATTTAGTTGGGCCTTAGATAGGGTTGATAAAAATTATGGACTCATAATATTGCATCTTGTGACCATATAAAATTGGGATGCCTTTTCGACCCTGGATTATAGATTGGTGCATAAGGTTCATTTATGTAGCTTTCATTGAATGCACTCTCCTGTATGAACTTAGTTTGGATTGGGTTCATCAAATAAGGACACTCCTCCACAACATGATCTGGTGCATCGCATCCAATGCACATGGGTGCTAGTACTTGGTTAAATTGGATATGTCTTTCGAATTCTAAGGCTTCAATTCTATTGGTCAAAGTTGTAATTCTAGTATCTTCAAACTCGCTTGAAAAAATGTATGCATCTTCAATTTCAGTGAATGTAGAATGCATGTTAATTGTTTGAGGGTCAATTATAAAATTATCAGTCAAGGATCTAATTCTAGACAGTTGGACAAAGCTAATCGGATAACACAGGTCTAGCAAGATTCTAGATTATCTATTGGAATCTATTTCTTCCTCAGTGATCTTATGGGCTTGTAGGCTTTAGATTGTGTCTGGCAATAGTCATTTTATCCTAGTAATTTTTTTTTTAATTTTTTTTAAATTTTAATATATGAGAGACAAAGAGGAGAAGAAGAAGAGTTCTAGAGATGAGAGTCCTAAGGGATCCTAGACCGATAGATGAGAGAGTTTTAGTTAGATTTAATATTCGTAGATTAGTAATCAAGTTATGTAGTCAATCCCATCTAAGGGTAACCCTAGATCAAGATAGCTTCTAACTGCCAAAGTTGTCTCTGAGCACTCCAGGTAAAAGACTAGCCACTCAACTAATCAGGTAAGTGTAAGGTTGGTGGGGGTCCCCAATTGCTTTCCTTAGACACCAACTGAGTTGGCCAGGTAAGTGAACGAAACTAATTAAATAGCCATATTCCTTCAGGATGTAGTCTCTGAACTATTTTTCTAGACACCAGTCAAACTGACTAACCCTAATCTGATCCAACTCTTAGTATCTTTTGTCTTATTGAGCTCGAGAGTCCTTAGGGGCCAATATCTAATTGATTTTAAGTTAAGATTTAGATCAATGAAATATGCAGGATGGTGGTTTGTGGGTCAAGAAATGGTGATGAAATTTTCATATTATTTTGTTTAGGGTTTGTGCCCTTAAGATGTTTTATGGACTTATGGAATGCAAAAAAAAAAGGTCAAATTTTATAGTTAGTCAAGAGTAAATTGATTTGCTTCACTTTTTAGGTTTTGTGATTAAGTATCTAATTTCCTAAGTAGATTATGAGGTGTCAATGTAGAAATTTTTTTTTTGGAAGAAATTAAGATTGACTAAGGAACTAAGTAAGTTAAAAAGTAAATAAAAAGAAACTAAGAATAAGATTAAAAAAAATTAAAAAAAAATAATCATGTCTAAATCTCCGACAATGGTGTCAAAATTTGATCGATGTCATAGGTGGTCAAGAATAAAAACCAACTCAAATTATATAGATAGGGTGAGTCGGGATCATTTCCACGGAGATATATGATGATTATCTTTTTTTTATAAGAAATAAAAGAGAATTGATTATAGAAGGATTAAAAAAAATAGAATAGCAAGAATTAAATTAAAAGTATAAATTAATTTATGAAAAAAATAAGTTAGAGAAATAACTCAAAAATTTTGAATCCACCATACAAATTAGATTTATTTTTTTTTAATATTACAATATTAATTCTTATGATTAAGATATTAGTATAGCTTATCTCTAAAGGGTACGAACTGTATCAGTAGATCACAGCTCATCCTGTCAGAGTATAAACTATCTAAATTTAATTACAAGATATAAGATTTAATCTAACATACCACGATCTATTTTTTTAAGCATGTACCTATCCAGAGATCACGGTATGTCAATAGAGGGTATAGGACGTGTAGGCTAGATCAATACCTCAGAAAAATAAAAAGATATGAAATAAAAATATAATTTTATTATATAAAAATTAAATACAAGAAAGAAAATAAAAATTTATTTACAGGTTTCATTGTATTCCTGAATTGAAGGGATTTAGCCCCGCATCAAGATCTCTAACTCCATATTCTCTTAATTTTTGATCCCTAAAGATTTTCTAATTTTTTTCTAATTTTTTTACTTTTTTTCTATTTTTTTTCTTCCTCACACTTGTTCTCGGATCTCCTATTTACAAAAAGAGTCCTAAAATCCTTAGAAATCATATAATACCCTTAAAATTAATTTTTGACTGTCGGATCATCAATGGACCATCCACATCAGCCCAAAAATCAGTATTTTACTCCTTATCAGGGTCGAAATCAATAACAGCTGTTGGATCATGCCTCAAATGGAATTCTGACAATTGAATCAGGTAGTTTTCTTCCTATTCTCAGTCGGAAACATTCTTAGCCATTGGATCAGGTCTCAGATTTGATCTGAACCGTCGACCAGCACAAAACCTTATGCCTCGCCCGTGAGCTGTTGCTCCTTGGATTGATTTTGATGATTACAAAGCATTTGAAGGGGTACTAATGATTTTCGCTTGAAAAAGACTTATTGCTCTCCAGGGGCAAAATCGTAATTTTATCAAATCCTGATTTGAAAGCATCAAGTGATAGAACCAAAGATTTGTGATCCATGAGTGAAAATTTTATTATTTTTAGACTTCTATTTTGAAAGATATGCATGTTTGAAAAATATGAGTCGACTCATGGCACATGAGATGATTGGCACGCTGAATTCTTGGCCGACACAAACTTGGCATACCCTGTGAGTCGACCCATGAGTCGACCCCCAAGGCATGAGTCGACCCATGAGTCAATCTCTATGGGTTTTAGGTCAATTTTACAGAACCTTGCTTCCCGTTTGATTTTCTGATGTTCTTCCACAGAGGTCGACCCATGAGTCGACCCCCAGGCATGAGTCGACCCATGAGTCGACCCCTGTGACGGGATTGTTCCACAACGGCTAGTTTTTAATCCATTTTAAGTACTTTTAATGCTCATTTAATGTGGTCTAACGGTTCTATTTCAGCCCAGAATATTTTTCACCATTTCTTAAAGCTTTAAAAGGGACAAAAAGGTGGGAATCAAATAGAAGAATTAAGAAGAGAGATTTTGAAAAAGGGATTCAAGCAAACTTTTCAGCCCTAAGCAAGAGCTCACTCAAAGCATTCAAGAAGCCTTTAATCCAAGCTCACCAACTCCTCAAGTGCACATTCAAGTCACCAACCACCTTGAGAAAATCAAAAAGAGTCTTCTTCTCTTTGAGTAAAGTGTATTTAAAGTCTCATTCGCTCATTAAAGGAGCTTTCTTTGTACTTACTTATGCTATTCATTGTTATACTTCGTTTGAGTTATTATTTTTGTTTTGGAAGGATTTCAAAATAAGGGAAGGTTGATCCGAACCTTGAATCGGAGTGTATTGGGTTGGCTTGTATCCGGGAAACAAGTGGACTAGCTTGGGATAGCTAGAGTCAGAGTTTCCGACATTTGTATTCGGATTGAATATAAGTTAGTGGATTGAAATTTTCAAGTAGGAGCTTGGGGAGTGGATGTAGGTGCAAGGTTGGCACCGAACCACTATAAATCATTTTATTGATGGTGTGCCTAATTGCTCTTCTTTAACTCTTCATTATTCTCTTGCATTCTTGCTTTTAGCCATTAGCCGTGAATTAACTTTACTCTCCCTATTTATTTAGCTTTTGTCAAACATTTTTCATAAGTCATAAGTTAAGCTTAAATTTTTTAGAAACCCAATTCACCCCCCCTCTTGGGTTGCATAGCTGGGCAACAAGTGGTATCAGAGCCTGATGCTCTAGCCCTACTTTGATCTAACCAATCAAAGAGCCAAAGATCTATGGCAACTCAAGTCGGCACTTCTCTTGTCGAGGGGCAGTCCACTAACCGTCCTCCTCTTTTCAATGGGTCTAATTATACCTATTGGAAAGCTCGGACGAAAATATTCATTCAAGCACTCGACTATGATATGTGGAGTATCATAGTGAACGACCCTCACACACCCACTAAAATTATAGATGGTGTGGAATCAGCCAAACTCGAGAAAGAATGGGATGAGGTTGATAAGAAAATGGCCCAATTAAATACTAAAGCTATGAATGTTCTTTATTGTGCTCTTGATGCTAACGAATTTAATCGCATTTCTATTTGCTCGTCTGCTAAAGAAATATGGGATAGGTTAGAAATAACCCATGAAGGAACCAATCAAATAAAGGAGTCCAAAATCAACATGCTTGTGCATAAATATGAATTGTTTAAAATGGAGCATGATGAGTCCATAACTGAAATGTTTACTCGCTTTACTGATATTATAAATGGTTTAAAGAGTCTTGGTAAGTCCTATACTAACAGTGAGCTTGTAAGAAAGATTCTCAGGTCCTTACCAAGAACTTGAGAAGTCAAAGTGACCACCATCCAAGAAGCCAAGGACTTGAACATTCTACCCTTGGAAGAGCTTCTTGGATCATTGATGACTCATGAGCTGAGCATGAAGCAACATCAAGAGGAAGAAGTCAAAAAGAATAGAATAATTGCCCTCAAATCCACAGCTCCACCAGATGAAGAAACTGATGACACCGAAAATGAAGAGCAGGATGAAGAGTTGGCACTCATTACCCGAAGATTTAAGAAATTTTTGAGAAAAAGAAAACAAGAAATGAGGAAGAGGCCATTCACAAAAGGAGAATAGAGCAAAGAAAAGGATAAAGACCAACCCCTTATCTGCTATGAGTGCAAGAAATCGGGACACTTCAAGTCTGAATGTCCACAACTGAAGAAGGGTCCCAAGAAGTACAAGAAGAAGGCCATGATGGCCACTTGGAGTGCGAGTGATGACTCAAGCTCCGAAGAGGAAGACTCGACTGAACAAGCCAACTTGTGCCTTATGGCATATGAAAATGAGATAATTTTCGAAACTCCTAGTGACTTTACATTTGAAGAACTGCATGAAGCTTTTTGTGATTTAGTTGATGAACTAAAGAAACTAGAGATAAAGAACAAAGATCTAAAATCGAAAAATCAATCTTTATTAAAACAAAATGAAAGCATTTCAATTGAAAAATCCATCCTGCTTCAAAAAATCAAAGTTTAAAGAATGAAATTGCCAAGTTAAAATCATTAGTTAAAAAATTCACCTTGAGTTCAAATAAACTTAATATGATTCTTGAAAATCAAAAGGCCGTGTATGATAAGGCTGGACTTGACTATAACCCCTTGAAAAAATAAAAGTATCTGAAAAATATCTATGTAAACTCTTTAAGTAACAAGTCTTCTAATATTACTTATTTCAAATGTGGTAGAGTAGGACATAAGTCATACACTTGCTTCTCTAACAAATCTGCAAACTCAAATATAAAGAAAATATGGGTTCCAAAAGAATCATTATGACTAACCAAAAAGGACCCAAGAAAGCTTGGGTACCTAAAACAAAAACTTAACTTTTGCTTGCAGGTGTGTCTAGCATCCCAAGGAGAAAACAGAAAATGGTATCTTGACAGCGGATGCTCGAGACACATGACTGGTGATGAATCCTAATTCATCACTCTTGATGCTAAGAATGGAGGGATGGTCACCTTTGGAGACAATGGCAAAGGAAAGATCATCGGTATAGGTAACATTGGTATCATTCCCTCCAAATACATTAAAAATATTTTGTTAGTAGATGGTTTAAAGCATAATTTACTAAGTATTAGTCAATTTTGTGATAAAGGATATAAAGTTATTTTTGAATCTTCTGTTTGTATTGTAACTAGTCCTATTAATGATGGCATTAAATTTATTGGACATAGACATGGTAATATTTATATGGTAGATTTAAATGATCTATCCAAAATAAACATGCAATGCCTAGTATCCTTGAATGCTAAAATTAATGAGACTAGTTGGCTTTGGCATCGTAGGCTTGCACATATTAGCATGCAATCACTTTCAAAATTAATTAAGAAAGAATTGGTTCTTGGTTTGCCAAAATTGAATTTTGAAAAGGATAGAATTTGTGATGCATGCCAACTAGGTAAACAAACAAGAGTTTCATTTAAATCCAAAAATATTGTTTCAACCTCTAGACCTTTAGAGCTTTTGCACATGGACCTATTTGGACCTACTAGAACTACTAGTCTAGGAGGAAAATGATATGGTTTTGTAATTATAGATAATTACTCTCGTTTTATTTGGATTTTTTTTTGGCACACAAAGATGAAACTTTTCAAGTTTTCACTAAATTTTATCGAAAAATCACTAATGAGAAAGGATTTTCAATTCAAAATATTCGAAGTGATCATGGAACTGAATTTGAAAATCAAGACTTTGAACAATTTTGTGATGAAAAAAGAATTGGCCATAATTTCTCTGCACCTAGGACACCCCAATAAAATGGGGTAGTAGAAAGAAAAAATAGAATCCTAGAAGAAATGGCCCGTACCATGCTATGTGAAAGCAACCTTCCAAGATACTTTTGGGCGGAAGCTATTAACACAACATGTTACATTTTAAATCATGCTTTGATTAGACAAATTTTAAAGAAAACCCCCTATAAGCTTTGGAAAGGAAGAAAATCTAATATTGCATATTTTCATGTTTTTGGTTGTCGATGTTTTGTATTAAATAATGGTAAAGAAAGACTTAAAAAATTTGATGCAAAATCAGATGAAGTAATTTTTCTTGGTTACTCCTCCACTAGTAAAGCTTTTAGAGTTTTTAACAAGAGAACCTTAGTAGTAGAGGACTCAATATATGTTGTCTTTGATGAATCTAACGATCTTCCTTCAAGGAAGAATGAAGGTGTTGATGATGCAGATCCTCTTATAGAAAAAATGAAGGAGATCACTCTGAAAGATTCAACAATTTAAGATGATGAGGAACATGAAGACAAACAGGATGAGGAAGGTGAAGAACATCAAGAACAACTTCAAGGTACAAATGACCTACCCAAAGAATGGAGGTATATTCACAATCACCCTAAGGAGCTAATTATTGGTGATCCTATGCATGGGGTAAAAACTCGTTCTTTACTCAAAGATGTATTTAATCATTGTGCTTTTGTCTCTCATCTTGAACCAAAAACTATTGAAGAAGCTGAAAATGATTATAATTGGATTAATGCAATGCAAGAGGAACTTAATCAATTTGAAAGAAATAATGTATGGACTTTAGTATCAAGACCTAAAAATTATTCAATAATTGGCACAAAATGGATCTTTTGGAACAAATTAGATGAACATGAAAATGTAATAAGAAATAAAGCAAGATTGGTTGCTAAAGGTTATAATCAAGAAGAAAGAATTGATTTTGATGAGACCTTTGCACCTGTTGCTAGATTAGAGGCCATTAGACTTCTACTTGCATATGCTTGCTTTATGAAATTTAAATTATTTCAAATGGATGTCAAAAGTATATTTTTGAATGGATATATTGCTGAAGAAGTCTATGTAGAACAACCCCCAGATTTTGAAAATCATGCTTTTCCTAATCATGTTTTTAAACTAAATAAAGCTCTATATGGTTTGAAACAAGCACCTAGGGCTTGGTATGATAGGCTAAGCAAATTTTTACTAAATAATGGTTTTTCAAGAGGTAATGTAGACACAACCCTTTTCATTAAAAGAAATCAAAATGATTTATTAATTATACAAATATATGTTGATGACATTATTTTTGGGTCTACTAATGAATCTCTTTGTCAAGACTTTGCTAAGCTCACACAGGGGGAGTTCGAGATGAGCATGATGGGAGAACTTACATTCTTCCTCAGACTCCAAATCAAACAAACAAAGGAAGGAATCTCCATCACCCAAAGCAAGTACACCAAGAAATTACTCAAAAGATTTGGAATGGAGAACTCCAAAACAATTGGCACACCCATGAGCCCTTCATGTAAGCTTGACAAAGATGAAGAAGGTAAATGTGTAGACTTAAAATATTATAGAGGTATGATTGGCTCTCTATTATATTTAACTGCAAGTAGGCCTGATATCATGTTTAGTGTTTGTCTGTGTGCTAGATTTCAATCTAATCCTAAAGAATCTCACTTGAATGCTGTTAAAAGAATCCTTAGATATTTAAATGGTACTCAAACTCTAGGATTATGGTACTCTAAGGACTCACTAATTGATTTATAGGATATTCAGATGCTGATTTTGCTGGATGTAGATTAGATAGAAAAAGCACTAGTGGAACTTGCCAATTTCTTGGAGTTAACCTAATCTCCTGATTTAGCAAGAAATAAAATTCGGTAGTACTGTCTACGACTGAGGCCGAATACATCGCAGCCGGAAGTTGCTGTGCTCAAATCTTGTGGATTAAGCAACAATCAAAGATTTTGGTATCAAACTTAATGAAACACCATAAGATGTGATAACACTAGTGCCATAAATCTTACTAAAAATCTAATTCAACATTCTAGGTCTAAACATATTGAAATCAGACATCATTTTATAAGAGAACATGTTCAAAACAAAGATATAATTTTGACTATATTTGTACTGAAAATAATTAGTCGATATCTTTACAAAGGCCCTAAGTGAAGATAATTCTGTGAAATTAGGAGAGATCTAGGAATTCTTAATCCATCTGCTTAAATATCTCTCTAATTCCAAGGAATCAATGTCAAAATTTCTTTGAGCTCAATTTTCATCATTTCTCTTGGATCTAAAAGCTCAAGATTATCATTCACACAACTTTTCATAGAGAAAAAATTCTTTTCCCAGAATTCTGAATTTTTTCAAAATTTATTCATATTTTTTCTGAAATTTTGTGAATCATGAGTTGACCCCTAGGGTCGACCCAATGGCATACTTGTAATTTTCAGCCAAAACCCCACGGATTCCTCTCTTTTTGGTTAAAACCCGTTCATGAGCCGACCCTCTCCATCTTCGTCTCCTCCCTCCAAAACCCATAGTCCTCATCTTCTTTCTCTCCAAATCAAGGTCTAAGCCCAATATCTTTCTCCTATCACCTCTCCACCTCAAATCGCCCTTGGGAAAGGAGCTTTCCCATTTTTCTCCCTTGATTGAAGCGGTTGGAGCGTGCCCTAGCTTCCACCATTCTCCTCCAAATCGGGGTTTCTCTCCTCCAAAAATCCCTTTCCATCCCCTAATAACCCTCTATCTCCTCACTCAGTTGATCTTCCAAGTCTCCTTGCTTGTTCTGGTGGTGAGTATGGCTCCAAAAATGAACTCCCTCAAAGAAGAAAATCAGTCCGTGAGTTGGAAGAGGCTGCGCAGGAAAAGACAAGCTTCTCAGACCTCTTCTGCTCCCATTCCTGCTTCAGCATCTGCTCCAGGTTCCTCTCAGTCTCCTCTCAGCCCTAGTAAAATTTCTCTCTCCGTCAGAAAAGTAGAAACCGGCAAAAATGTTGACTTCAGATTTTTTGAAAAAGAGAGTTTCTCCATTGGTTCAAAGATCAAAAATCAAGGTTGGGGATTTTACTGTTCACTTAAAGAAGTTACATATGTAGATTTGGTTAGAGAGTTTTATCTGAATCTGCACTATAGCAATGGAACAGTAACATCTACTGTTAAGGGAATTGATATCTGCTTAGATCCTATTATTTTGGGAGAGATTCTTCATTTGCCCTGTGAGGAATATTCAAACATGGAACTCCCAGTGAAGGAAGAAGGAATTAGTGTGATTTTAGGAGAAACTTACTCGGGAAGCCTAAATAAATTGGAAGCCAAGATCCTGTCAATTGAAATGAGAATTCTACATCAATTGGTAACAAAGCTTTTCTTCCCAAGAAGTGGTAGACATGACCTCCTTTCAGACCGAGACATCTACATCATGTTTCATGTGATCATCCAAACCCCCTTAAACCTCCCAGCATTAATGATTGAGGCCATGAGAGAAACACTGAATAGATCCAAGGCACATCTGCCTTTCGGTATGGCCCTCACCCTGGTATTCAGGAGGTTTGGAGTTAGTTTTGAGGGGAAGGCATCTGCTAGGCTTTCTCACTCTGACACCATCAACCAACACACTTTGCACCGCATGGGATTTACTAGGACTGATGGTGGTTGGATTAAGGGTGCAAAAGAGAGAGTTGAGGACAGAGCTGAGGACAGAGCTGAGGATGAAGGTCCTTCATCACCTCTCCATGACATCAGGGCAGCATCTCCAGACATCCAGTTTGTTTCAGATCCAGAGACTAGCCCTTCAGAATCTACCAGGAGGCACACTCCAGTTCAGCAGCCAGACAGCAGAGCACCTCCCTCAGAGATCAGACTGGCTGATGATCAGATTGAGATGATTTCTCAGCGTGTGGCTTCCTTGCTTTCTCGATAGTGGAGCACTTCAGCTTTTGCACCGGGATCCACATCATTAGATGCATCTGATCAGACTTTGATCCCCCATATCTCCACTGTATTTCAGATGATCTCAGATCAGTCAGTTCGGATTCAGCAGCTCGAGGGTTACATTTTGAGACTGACTGAGAGGGTACTTGACTTGCAGGAGCAAGTGTTAGCTCTGGCCCATCCACAGCCACAGGAGTGCACTACCAATTTCAAAGTGGTTGCTGCTCAAAGGGTGATTCAGAATGTTCATAATGGATTCTATAGATTCTATGTGTGCTCTTTTGGTGCTAATACATGGAGATTATCAAATGCAACCATACCTTGCACTAGTAAGCACCTTCTCAATTCGGCAGTCTCTATTTTCTTCAATGGTGCACTACATTGGTTGAGGGAAAGGGAAGACATTCTTGCATTCAATATGGAGCAAGAAGTGGCCTACAATTTGGCATTGTCGGAGGAATTAAAGCCTGTTTATGTTTCATGGTACACAAACACCTGGCTAGGGGTTGTTGCCGGTCGCATGAATCTAGTGAAGTTTGAAAGGGGCAACATACTTGTTTGGGTGCTTGAAGACTATTGAAGTAGGAGATGGGAGCTCAAGTGTCATATAGAAGTACAAAGAATCGGGTGCTACTCGGATAGTGTACCAATCTTCTATGATGGTGGGAAATGTGTTCTCCTGATATGGGAAAGCATCGAAGTGCGGTATGGGCTGGCTGTCTACAGGATGTATAGCAGGCAATGGGATGAGATAAGAAGCTTGAAATCCTGGATGGATGTTTGCCGTCACTTTGTTCCATACATCAGCCACATGCTGGGGTAGTCTATGAAACTTCTATACTTGCAACTTAGTATATAGAGTATAATTTTTTCATTCAATTAAAAGCAGACAATTTTTTCTTTTCCTTTTTGGTTGGGATATGTGACAATAGATCTAAAGATTTTGGGACATCATCATTTTGTTTGTTTGCTATTGAATTTAAATGTGGACTTTACTAGGACAATTATGGGATAAATTTCTTCAATATCATTTATGTGTTCTTGGCCACTCCAGGAGGAAATGAAATCTTTATTGTGTGTGAGAGAAAAGGTTCTGCAAACAGCAACCAGCTTAAATGAGTTATATTTGAATTGTTCCTATGGACCGGTGATACACACTATAGGTCAAGTATGATAGTTTTCTAGTGAGATGACAAATTTACTAGCTAGATGTGGTATCAAGATTCATGTGATTTATATATTTTTTTTAAAAATATTCATGTAAGCCATAAACAGGGAGCATATCTGATCTAGTTTCAGATGATAGATCTCATGTCTGAGAAAACAAGACAATTGAAAATTCTGATGACTGTACTTGTAATTCCCAATGAGTGGATTCGACAATAGTGGATAGACTTCTTTGGTAAACAAAATACAAGGAGGTGTAGCACAAACCTTTTAGGATTAGAGCTAAAAATTTTCCATTTCTTCTTTTATCAGAGTTTGAGCAGCAGTAAGGAGAAGATAACGTAGTACAAATCTCTAACCATGTTCTCTCTGAAATGGATCTTTAGCTGAAACTACATTGGCCTTGACCATGTAAAGCCAGCCCCATGCAAAAGGAACAGAGGACACCTGTTTTCCCTTTATTGTGGTATTTAGTAACTGATGGAACCATAGGTCTAGTTTAGTACACTTTCATTCGATCATCTGATTGGAGTGTCCATGAGGAAATGAATCTGTCTGATCTAGTTAATCAAAATCCATGGTTGTGCAACAATGTCTTGTCAAAAGATTAATATGGAAAGATAACCTTACACTGAATTTGGTTCATTGGGATAATTTTGCATTGGAATAGGGAATTCCAGCTTTGGCGCCTCCATTGAGAAATAATATTCTCTTTGGAATCACCATTCCTTCAGTTGAAGAAGTGTGATTCTGCTCTTGCATAGGAGGATTGGCCTGATGGAAATGAATAATATTTTTGAAAATGGACCAACCATAATATTTATGATATAAAATAGCAGCAAATAGTATATTTGATTTAAGTCAATATCAATAAGTATGATCTAAATGAACAATAAATAATATGACTGATACTCAATAGAATTAAAGATATTATACTAGAAAATATAACACATCCAATAACTTATATTGTGGGATTTAAAGCTTTATAATGTAATCTACTGACAAGTGGGCATTTTGCAATGCCTGTTCAGTTAAAAAATTTATAAAAAAGCAGATGAATTTTATTAAATAGTGTTGAATGTAAACTAAAAATATATTGGATAGCTATTAGAAAATCAACCAAAATAATATATAAATAGTAAAAATAAAAATAGAAATAGAAATAAAGAGTATAATATACCTTGTGTAAAAGACTTATGAAGGTCTTTTTTTCTCCCATAGGATTTGGGTTGGGTGGAGTGTGGTTAATACAATGTTGTTGCTTAAACGGATAGCTTAGTCTACAAATCTTATAAGAGTTCTAGCCTAATCCCACAACAATAGCCAAACATGTCCTAAGTTATAATTTTGAACAATGTTGTTTTGGACAATGATAGTGTACTTAAAGCAATACTCATGATGTAACCATCAATATAAGGGTTACTTTGGGAGGAATATTTTCATGCACCCCCCCCCCCCCAAAACAATTCTTCAAAAAGCTTTACATTTTCTTATTCTTTCCCTCTTCCCAAATAGAACATCTTCATAAATTGGATTTGATGATAATAGGAGGCATATGCCACCCAATAATTTATTGCAAGATAAAAGTTGAACTTACAGTGTTCATGCTGTGGGCCGTTAGAGGATGTGGTCCCAACAATGCATACACGTCAGCTTAGGAATTACATACAGAATAAGATAGTTAACGTTGCTCATGCAACATATACTAGAAAGTGTTTGCTTAAGTTACAAGCATTTGCATAGGCTCATCTCCTCTTTCTTTTTTTGTGGTTGTGGGAAAATATATTTTTCAAGCTTCACCTTGCACTTAGGACCCCCAGTATTTTGTCTACGATGCTTTGTATTTCTTTAGTGCCATGAAGAACCGTGGCTTGTTTGTTTTGGAGGTTATTGATATCTAACTTCAAGTACAAACAAAGCTTCCTTAAGCACCAATATGGGGCATTTGCTTGGAATTGGAAGACTTTTTTGTTTCTTTCTTTCCATATGCTCTACATAATTGTTGCAACTAAAGAATTATGTATTGATCTTAAGCTTTGCTCTTTGTCTTTCTCCTTTTTATAGTCCACCACTTATCCAGGAAAGTTAGGATGTAGGAATTTCTCATTTTCACATAAATTGGATTTGTAAATTCACCAAAAATGCTATGATTCTTCTTCTACATCCCTTCATCTTGTAGTTGTACTATAATCCCTGATAGGTTCAAAATAGTAGGTCCCTCTCAAGGACCTTTAAGCTTATGGAGGTAGAACATAATGATGAGGATTCAAAGTTTATGTAGCTAGTTAAGGATCAAGAGCAACCAAAGGACCACATTATTGAAGACACTACAGAAGTCAACCCTAGACACTCAAAATATCCTAGTTGATAAAGATAGAAATTAACTCCTCAACTAAGCAAGGATTTGATCACATTCTTGCATGCAAAAGATTTCTGTGCCTAGTCTTATTCTCGTATGCAAGCCTTGATCTAGAGATCGCAATACATCACCTCCTAATCGAACCAGGTCCTAGGCCAGTTCGAGGAAACTAAAAAAGCTACAACAAGAATTGGCTTTAAAGATTGAAGTAATGATTTGCACGTTGGATTTCTATAGGTTATTACTTACCTTGACTGGATGGTGAATGTTGTCCTAGTCATCAAGAAGAATAAATCTATTACGACTTACTGATTTTCATGATCTGAACAAGCTAGCCCAAAGGATGAGTTTCTCTTAGCTATCATTGACTTGCTTGTGAACAGCACTACAACATTCATCAAAGAACAGACCTAAGTTGGGTTCTAAAGGTATTAAATCCATTTTCCTTAGATATTCTAGAAATAGTAAAACTTATAGATTTTTTAGTACTAATTCTGTACTTGAAACTATGCATGCTGAATTCTTTGAAATTCTAACTAAAAAAGATGCTAGTTCTTTGGAACTCAATCCCTACTCTCCTTTATGAATTCAAATTTCTATTCCAATTCCGATTCTGATTTCGATTCCAGTCACGAACCAAATGCTTCGGAGGATTTAATTATTCCGATTTCGATTCCAAGCCATTCCAATTTCCATTTCTATTTCGATTTCGGTTACGAACTATATACCCTCTCAGAGTACTCCAGGGTCGGCTTCTCAGGGTGCTCGCACTGAGCTTCTGTGTACGGAGCAGTCTATATTCTTTGGTGGTCCTCTCATAAATGAAACCACATCAAGGAGCTTCAGAAACATTGGTGCTTCGAATCCGAGGCAGGGTTGGATTGACAGGTCAAGGGGGTCTTGCCAACTTCCTGCTTTTGTTCCCAGGTACAGGACCCAGGCGCGGTGCCTGGCCTGGGCCTGGGCCTGCCAACACATGCGGGCTTGGGCCGTGCCCGGGTCGGGTGCCTGGGCCCTGGCCGCACCTCGCGCGTGCCTGGGCTGGGCCGCGTGCCCGCACTTGGGCCGCACCTAGCGCGCCTGGCCCGTGCGCTGCCGCACGCTGGGCGGCATCCCGCCACCTCTCTGTCGGCCCGCCGCCGCTCCGTCGGCCCGCCACCGATGGTCCTCCATCGATTTGGATCTCGTGCCAACTTCAAAAGCTCGTATCTCCTCCATCCGAGTTTCATTTGAGGTGATCTTGATCTCGTTGGACTTCATTTTTCACTGCGAACCTCATTGTAGGCTTAATATGGATCGAATTTTGAGGCATCAAATCCTAACAATCTCCACCTCGACTCGATATTCGATCTCCTCCTAACTCCGAGAGCTTCTAGATCTCCTCGCCCCTATGTCTTGGAGCAATCGCCTGCTGATCATAGATGGACAAACATGAGAGTCGAACCAGGCCGCTCGATTTCATCTCCGTCATATGCTGTGCTCCTTCTGACCTGAGACCTGCTCGGAGCATCATCCTACGGCAATAGAAATCTCACTTTGCGACGTTGCCTCTCATCCTTCCGAGTCTCCTGTCTCGTACCCGATCTACCTCTACCTAGAGCTCCACCTCGCTCTGAGCTCCACCTGACTCTCGAAGCTCCACCTCGCATTGGGCTCCCTATCAGGTAATAATGTCTTCTGCTCTCCTTCTTTTCCTCCAGCACAATCCTATCGTCACATAGCATCCTCAGGATTCCTCCATCAGCTACCGTCTTGTAGCCTCTCGAATCCAGTCTGCTCAGTGAGATAAGATTCCGTCTGAAATTAGGTATGTATCGGATTTCTCCCAATCTCTTCACTGCACCATCATGTGTCCTCCAACTGACCGTCCCGATGCCTCTGATCGCACAGCTCGATCCATCCAGCAGATATACAGTGCCCTCACTGTTCTTCAGAGAGTCAAACTGCTCTTCTCTGCAACATACATGATGGATGCATGCAGAATCTAATATCCACTGCTGGGAAGAAGTAGCCTCTTAGAGTACTCCAGGGTCGGCTTCTCAGGGTGCTCGCACCGAGCTTCTGTGTACTGAGCAGTCTATATTCTTTGGTGGTCCTCTCAGAAATGAAACCACATCAAGGAGCTTCAGAAACATTGGTGCTTCGAATCTGAGGCAGAGTTGGATTGACAGGTCAAGAGGGTCTCGCCAACTTCCTGTTTTTGTTCCCAGGGACTCTCAGAATGATCAGTCATCTAGATTGCCATGAAAGAGTTGTAGATAGAGTCGTATTTTTACATTGTTTGTGGGGATCCTCTTTGCTTTTTAACTTGCTGAGAACCAGGGAGACTCTCTAGATGTTTTACACATTCTCATTTCATATATACTTCTCCTCTGCGCTGGGTTCAGTGAGCCTAGTTTTATAGATGGATTTTGGAGACTAGTTTTTTGAGAAAAAAAAAATCTTAACGTCATTCAACATTTCATTAGGATCACGAAATCTTGACAACAGGAATGCATTCTCAGAAACAATCACCAAAAAAGTGATTTTTATTCAGCTCTAATTTCAGTATGAACAAATGTTGACAAATGGAAGTAGATATCTTGGATCCGCTCTGTCAAACAATGAGACTAGGCAGCATGTGTGAACATTCCAGCATCTCCCTTTCCTAATCTTTCACTAAATAGCAGTCATAAGCATGCCTCAACCTGCTTTTTATTTCTTTTTGTTCTTTTAGTCCTCCATGAACACTAGAATGATGATAGAGACACTACCCTTGGCATGAAGTACAGTTTTTGGGGACCTGCCAGTTTCTCTTTACAAATTATCAGCAGCTAAATCTACCATTGAAGCAAAACCACGGATGGTTCTGGGGACCTTAAAATTATTTTGAACTGAGGGCCTGTTTGGTCTCTTGAAGTTGCTCAGTTTGTGTTGAAAGTGCCACATGTGGTTGTAATGTTAGTATTAGTATCAAGAAAATTATATCCAATAGCCTCGGCAGTAATTAAAGCAGAAAACTCAAAGGGAAGGAGGAAATCATGCTTTGGAAACTCCACTTCACATATCCTCTCAAGCATTTATCGGCCAACCAATCAGCAGATGGGTTGCCTTCTCTGAACATATGAGAGGCCCGGTCCATCCCAGTGTCTAAAGTTAGAGACCTAACATCACTGGTTCGTTTGGAGTAAAGAGTAAATCAGGCAAAAAAAAAAAAACTCACCGTTGGTTTGACAAAAGATTGGCAAGTATTAGAGAACAGTGATGGATTCTCAAGAAGATTTCAACATTCATCATGGGACCTAATGAGAATATATCCAAATTTATCCTTGTTTCAGCTTGATACAGGGTAGGTAATTTGCTAAACTAGTAATAAAGCGGAAAGTCAGCACAGTTTTAGCTTGCAGCAGCCTATCAGAGTATGCATGGCTTGGACATCCAGGTCTAGCCTCTAGAAAGATTAAGGCAGTTTTCAGACTATATTGCATAAAAAATAGTATATTATATCCTTATCGCATTATAGTAACATACCTATCATAATGCTATATCAATATTACAATATTATAAGAATCTGATACCTTGAAATATACCAATTCTCACATACAACACAGTATATTTGCATAATGATGATGTACAATATTGTAACATAATACAAAATGTATTATTTATGTACTAATTGATGTATAAGTATTTCTCTGGACACTATATCATTATAGTAATGATATAATTAGAAGCATACGATCATACATAACAATGTTATATTATTCTATTTATCAGACTATAAGAATCTGAGTCACATCTTGCATTTAAGCATGGCATTGTAGGTACCCCAAGTGTACTATTTGACTACAAGCAAGCAACAAGACCTTGGTTTGTACTATTTGAATACAAGCAACCAACAAGACCTTGGTTCAACTTAAAATCCCTTATGTGACTTATTATTCTGGAAGTGTGATGTGGTGGGCTCATTGCTGTCTTGCTCCATTGGCATGCACTTCTCCATCACATTAGTGTCAATAACATTTTTGTCCTCCTCCTCATTGTCTTTTCCAATAGAAGAGGAGAATTTAGACAATTATATGATTGCCCACACAATCCACTGGCTCCTGATGTGCGACATATTCATGTTATAATTCTAAATACAGAAAGCTAATGACCATGGCAGCCAGCAATAACTGAAGCCTGTGACTTATTGGTTGAGCTAACTGAGTTCGGGCAAGGTTTGGGTCTGGCTTAGGGTCAGGCTTGAGACTTTTTGGGTTGGGTTCGAGTCTAAAACCTGGGCTAATAAATTTCGAGCTAGGTTCGGGCCAGCCCAAAAAACCCTAGCTGTTCTGCTCTCTCTTCCCCGTCTCTGTTCATTCTCTCTCTTCCAGCTCGTCTCCGCCGGTGGTGGGAAGGGCGGTGGAATCATAAAGCAAGAGAAAAAGAGAAAGAAAAAAGAAAAAATCTACCAAAAATAGGGCTGTAGAGGATCCGTTCAAATTTTGGAAGGATTTGGATTCATCTATGAGGTCATCCGTGGAAAAAAAAAAAAAAGAAAACTTCCCACAAACAGCACATGAATGATTGGTTCGAGTCTGCAAGGATTGGGATTCTACGTTAACACTACGTTCCCTATAAATACGTTCCTCCCTGTAAAAAAAAAAAAGAAAAGAAAACAAATCTTTACGCCGATGACCCCTGTGTGCACCTTCTCCTCCTCGGCAGGTACGATTTTTGCCCGCTCTTTGTCTATCTCCTTCAAACACCCTTTTCTCTATTTTTTTTTTGGTAAATTTCTCTATTTTTCTGTAATTTTCTCTATTTTTTTAAAGCAAAAGAAACACTGTTTAGATATCTTTAGCCCTCCCTTGTTCTTCAGTCCTCTGTAGGCTTCTCTCCTTTGTGTTGCTTTTTTTTTTTTTTCTTTTGTTTTTCTTTTTGATCGAAGGCAAGTTTATTCTATGCAGACAAAGAACAAATTACAATTCCTATGGGAGTTCATACAATTTATGTATAAAATCTGATATGGGAAAAATCTGCCTCTCTTACTGCTGCATATTGTTGGAAGCTGCTGAGATGGTCATGGCTTGAGTGAATATGTGGTTGGCTCATCAGCCCAGCTTACTCATTAGCAGAAACTGAAGCAAATCTTTTTTTTTCCCCAGTTAACAAAACTAGAGTAACCACTATGGAGTCCTAACTCTAAAACTATCATGGTTTGATCACTTGACAAATCGGACCACCCTAAAGATCAAATAATCTGAAATCGAGCAAAGAAATTTTTCAAAAACTGTGAAAACATGAAATTATGAGAGAGTGAAATTTGTACTTCTACTTAATTAATTTGATTTGTCAGGCCAATATGTGATTTATCAAAATCCCTTCAAAAGCCAATTTATAACATGGTGCTTCCTTCGCCAGAACAACTTCAAAGTTTTTGTGATGGCTTCCACATCAATTTGCAAAGAACTCCTGAAACGTGTTAAGAACTGCATCAATTAGTACTACTTCAGACATGTTAAATATCATGATCTTCAGTAATGTGCTGCTCCAGCACCTATTCGGACATGTTGATGACATCCTTTGTTTGAACCAGCTTACTGATTAGCACAAAGTGAAGCAAATCTGATTTCTTCCAATTATTGAAACTTGAAGTAAGTCCTAACTTAGAAAAATTAAAGTATCGTTGTTTGTTCAATGGAACATTTTCAACCACCCTAAAAATCAAATATTTGATGTCGAAAAAAGAAATTCGCCAACAAATTGGAAAACAATAAAAATACGAGCTGTTTAATTCATTCGATTTGGCTGATGAATGTCCAAAACAATTTTTAGACTTGCCTGGTTGTCGAGATAAAAAGCTAACTCAAGGGAACTACTACAAGTGTCCAAAACATAACCAGTTATATATCTGTTCAAAGTAATCATGTCATTAGAAAAAGAACTTAGTGACCACAATTGAAAAGACCATTATGCCATTCTCAAAAATTGATTCTTTCAAACTTGGTGTACAAGACTCTTGTATAATAGCATTACTAAAATCATGATCGTAATCATGTCAAATGCTAGTTTCACGCTGGCAACTCCTAGATAGTCCAATGACAATCTACAATTTAGTTGCAAAAATTTGCAAGCAAGTTTAGAAACAAATTCAGGTTTGGATGCAAAAGAAACAGATTTCTCAAAGAAAAATTAAAATAAGAAGTGCTTCGCGAGCACACAGAGGCAATTCAGAAGAGACACATAATTTCAGCCAAGTGAGTCCATCTCTGTTCCATCTTATCAAGGACCACGTTTTACTAACCACAGGCACCATTACTATATTAACCATAGCATAAAAAGGTGTTGAATTGAGTTTTCTATGCCTCTGTGTGAGAGGATTGCCTGAATTATCATTATTCTTCCATGCGATCCTCCAACTGTGATTGAGAAACTTTTACTTTCATCTTGGGAAGAGTGAAGGATGGATCCTCTTGGAGGGCAGCTGGTGCTTTGACCAAATGAATACTCTGCTCCAACTCCTTGGCTGCTGCCTGCCGCTGGATGGCTTTCTTACCTCTCATCGTGTGAAAATTCCAAAAGATATTATATCTTGCACACCAAGTTTGAAAGAATCAATTTTTGAGAATGGCATAATGGTCTTTTCAATTGTGGTCACTAATTTCTTTTTCTAATGACATGATTACTTTGATCAGATACATAGCTGGTTATGTTTTGGACACTTGTAGTAGTTCCCTTGAGTTAGCTTTTTATCTTGGCAACTTGGCAAGTCTAAAAATTGTTCTCTCTCTCTTTTTTTCTTTGGTACTTCTTTGTATCCAGAGATGTACATCGTACAGGCTACTATTTGATACCATGTCCCCAAACATCTATGTTGAAGAAATGATAGCTAAAATATCACATATAGGAATAGATCACATGATAGGAAGACCTCTTATAAATCTAACCAGCAATAAATATTTGGATGAAGAAACTATAGTAAAAAAAAAAAACAAATATGCATGTTCTTGCATCTTTCATTGCTTCTCAATGTTTCTTAGCTCTTTGACTTGAGTATTTTCTGTTCTAGGGAAGAAGCTTATGGTTGAGGCGGCGACGTTGGATGACCATCTTCTACATGAAATCCTTTCACGCTTGCCTGCAAAAGCTCTGGGTCGATTCATGTTGACCAGCAAAAAGTGGAAGACTCTGATTTCAGACCCTTATCTCAAGACTATCCAAGCTCAGAGGTCAACACAAAATGTTCTCGGCATCCTCAGCACAACCGCATATTCATTGGGAAGAAGGCTCACCTATTTCCCTCTTGAGCATAATGCAGGTGAAGTCCCTGACACAAGTCTTGGACTCCCTGGTCCACAAGCAGAAACAATCTCACTCAAATGTGCTTGCAACGGGCTTCTATTGATCCAAGTCTTTCCTCCCATTCGAGACCTTTTGTGCAACCCCACCACGAAATATTCAAGGCAGATTCCTGACCTGGAAATCTGCTACAATGACACCAAGTTTGGACTTGCCTTTGATCCAACCATATCCACTGCCAATTTCAAGGTGGTTGCTACTGAGAGGGTGTGTCAGGAAGCTCATGGTGGATGCTATAAATTCTATGTGTACTCTTCTGAGGCTAATACGTGGAGATTATCAAATGCAACCATATCTTGCACTAGGAAGCACCTCCTCAGGTCGGCAGGCTCTGTTTTCTTCAATGGTGCACTGCATTGGTTGAGGGAAAGGGAAGACATTCTTGCATTCAACGTGGAGCAAGAAGTGGCCTATAGTTTGGCATTGCCGGATGAGCTAAGGCCTATATCAATTGCATGCTACATAAGCATCTGGCTTGGAGTTGTCGATGGTCACATGAGTGTAGTGAAGTTTAAAAGGGGAGACATACTCGTTTGGGTGCTCGAAGACTATGGAAGCAGGAGATGGGAGCTCAAGCATTGTATAGAAACACAAGGGAGTGGTTACTACTTGAATAGTGTGCCGATCTTCTATGATGGTGAGAAATGTGTTCTCGTGACATGGGGAAGCAGCAAAGAGGAGTATGGGCTAGCTGTCTACAGGATAAATGGCGGGCAATGGGATGAGATAAGAAGCTTGACATGCTCGGGTTTTGATCGTTGCTTTGTTCCATACATCAGCCACATGCTGGGATAGTCTATGAATCTCATACCGACAAATTAGCATATAGATTATAATTTTTCATTCAATTAAATGTAGACCATTTTCTCTTCCCTTTTGGTTGGGACATTGATAAAAAAATTTTGAGGCATTATTCTTTTGCTTGTTTCGTCATTGAATTTAAATGTGAAATTTACTGGCACAATTATAGGAAAAAGTTCTTTAGCATTATTTATTTATTCTTGGTCTCTTTCGGAGGAAATGAAATCCTTATTTTGAGTGGAAGGAAAGGTTCCGCAACCAGCAACTAGCTTAAATGAGTTACATTTGAATTGTTCTTATGGGCTGGTAATGCACTCTATAAGTATGATAAATTTCTAGTTAGATGATAAATTTACTAGCTAGATGTAATTTATATACTCTTAAGAAAATATTCACGTAAACCATAAATAGGGAGCATATTTGATCTAGTTTGAAACGATAGATCTCATGTTTGAGAAAAGAAGATCATTGAAGATTCTGATGATTGTACTTGTAATTCTCAGTAAAGAGTGGATTATACGATAGTAGTTAGACTTTTTTGTATACAAAATACAAGAAAGTGTGGGACAAACCTTTTCAGGCTAGAATTTAAGAGTTTTCGATTTTTCTACTAAAGCTTGAGTAGCGGCAAAAAGAAGATAGCATAGTGTAGGTCTCGGACGATGTTCTTTCTAAAATTTATCTTTAGTTGAGATTGTATTTGCTTTGAGCATGAAAAGCCAGCGCCATGCATGCAAAAGGAGCAAACAACACTTGTTTTCCTTTATTGTGGTATTTACTGGCTGATGAGACCAGGTCTAATTTTGTGCACCTTCATTTGATCACCTGATTGAAGTCTCTATCAGGAAATGAATGTCTGATCTGATAAAAATACATAGTTGTAGAAAGGTATTATATAGAAGCAGGAGTTTTTTTTTCTTTGTTTTCTTTTGGTTTTTTGTTTTGTTTTGTTTTTGATAAGGAAGAAGGAGAAACAAGAAGTATTCTTGGCTTAGAGTTTTCTTCATTGTTCCTAAAATTGTGTTGGTTAGGAGTAGCAATTAGGTTAGGTTAGGTTGGATATGGGGTGGGTTGGATGTGGGTCGAGCTAAAAATTTATCAACCTAGACTCAACTTGTTTATTAAATAGATAAAAATATATAGATCTGAACCCAATTTGTTTATTAAATTGGTAACCTAATCCGACTCACATAACCTATTCACTCAACAAGTCAAATTTGTTTAAATGGGTTCAATAGGTTAAGTTGGTTTTAATGGATTAAATATGTTTGAATGAATCTAAATATGTCAAACAGACCAAAGATCCAAACTTGAATCTAGCTTGTTAAATAAATCAGTATAGGTGGGTTAACCCAATTTAAGAACTAAGCCAATTTGCGCCTAAGTTAGACTTGCTTAAAATGGATAAGTTGCAGGTTGGATTGATGGGTCAAATCATAAATTGCCACTTTAGTTTTAATTGCCAATAAAAAAAATGGCACAATGAGGAATTATATTTTATTTGAATATGGCAAAGCATTAGTGCAGCCTATTGTCACATATGTTCTGATTAATTAGGGAGGAAGAGGATGAGGCAGGATAGGTGTACCATCTCCTTCAAAATGTGCTGATTTATGAGAGCAAGGATAAAATTGCATGGAGATGGAACCAACCATAGTCTTTCCACTGAAGCCTTCTCTGATTTCTTTCAAAGTGGAGGGACTCTTCCACCATTCTTTGCATCAATTTGAAACAATGCAATATAGGCAAGGGTGTTATTATGGCTTTTGTTGAGTAATAGGCATCTTATCCTGAACAGTCTGAAGAAGATAAATTGTAACTAATATTATGCATTTGTATTCTACGGAGAAGAGGAAGAAAGTGTCAACCATGTGTTTGCCACCTATAGAGACATAGCTATAAGGTCAACACACTGCAGTCTTTGGCTAATGGTTTGAAGAGCACTATTAGAAGTGACTTGTCTTCTAGGACTATAAAGGTTAAAGTATATTAAGAAGATTGTGGAGGAAGGCATGGAATATGCTGGTGGTAGCCTACTGGCACATCGAGCTAGGCAGGAAAAATTAGATATTCAGGCATATCTTTTCTTCTAATATGAAGATAGTTTAAAGTTGAGCTGTATCGAAAGCTAGGTTATTACACTAAGGTGGCATTTAGTACATCGTTGGATAATTTAGATTATCAGTAACGTAGATTGCCAGTAATATAGATTATCAGTAATATTGCTTACT
This sequence comes from Elaeis guineensis, assembly GCF_000442705.2. Taxonomy (NCBI): domain Eukaryota; kingdom Viridiplantae; phylum Streptophyta; class Magnoliopsida; order Arecales; family Arecaceae; genus Elaeis; species Elaeis guineensis. Next base: position 53,666,707 of record NC_025996.2, on the reverse strand, counting down.
GTGTTTGGTACACGCAGGTAATATTGCGGTAAAATTATTGAAAATTTTGATTGACATGTTTGATATGACAATCAGATTACTAGTAATATAACATCAAATTTTTAAAATACTTTTAAATCAAATTTATTAAAAATCACACCTCATGCATAAGATTTTTAATTTTTCAAAATAAAAATATATATATATATATTATATATTATAATATTTCCATCATTATATATTATTTATATTACAAAAATATAAATTATAATATTATATATTATAATTTACCAAAAAGAAGAAGAAGTAAAGGAGGAGGGACGGAGCCGTCCCTCTTCTTCTTCTCCTTCCTATCGCTATTGGATCGTGCTCCAGTGGCCACTGGCACGAGCTTGCGATGAGGGGCTGGTGATTCCGCCATGCCTCGTTGTGATCCCAAACAGACCAAAAAAAAAGGAGAAAGAGGGCTGATTCTTCCCCCCCATGCTCCCTTTCTTTTTGAGTGGCCGACCGCCTTCTCTTTCCACGTGCGGTCATCTGGCACAGCACCATCAGTGGCGACCAATGGCATTTGATCTCTGTCAAGCCCGATTTTCTCCATTTCTCTCATCACCAAAAAAAATCGAGAAGGAAGGGTCGGTGGTTCCCACTACCGTACCCTTCTCCCCCTCCTTTGCTGCCACCGCAGACGGCCGTCTAGCTAGGGAGCACCAAAAATAGGATCGGTGGTAGTGCTGGATGTGGCTCGCCAATGCTCGATCATCCAAACAAAAACAAAAATAATAAATAAAATATAGTGGAGACTACTGGATTGCCGGCGGTTGCCATTAAGGAGATGATGGAGGCCTACCGATTGGTTGGCTTTCAGCCACTGCCAGTCAGATTTTGTAAAGGAGGGTGCCGATTTTGGCCCCCCCTCTTTCCACTACCCATCATGAGGAAGAAGATCGGCCGAATTTTTTGAGAGTATTTTTGTCCAAAAAAATTATAAGATTACCAAAGTAGTGGTAATCTAAATAGCCATCTCTCCCCTTGGTAATCCAAATTACCTCATGGGAGATAATTTGGATTGCCAAGAAATCTGGATTACTAACCCAAAAAGCATATCAAATGTGATAATCCAGATAACCATATTAAATTACCAGCATTCTGGATAGATTGCCAGCTACCAAACGCAACCTAAGGGATAAGGACTTACAAGTGGATTTCTCCAAGAAAATTATTGATCTAAGGAATAATTTTGATAAATGTAAAGTTTTGAGTATATGATGGAACTAATGGTTTGTTGAAGTGTATATCAAAGAAAGTTTTAAGAAGCTAAATTCAATCCAAGAAAGTCAAAGCACTTACATAAGTTTAAGGCCAAGGAAAGCAAGTTTGGAAAGCCACATTATGACAAAAGTGATGGTTGAAACCAAGGGTCGACCTCAAATTTCGAAGAGATGACTCTGGCACAGAGATCTTAAGTTGCACAGAACTATGAATCAATCCCAAGTATTGCAATTCGACTCACCCATGCAAGATAGAAAGTTACATTTTTCAGTTTGACATTCGAGCCAACACCTTCAAACTATGAGTCGATCTCTAGTCAATTTTGTGTCGACCCCAAGTTAGCTGAGTTGACTCTCTTAGATAAGATAAAGAGATGCCAAAATGAATTTGATCCTGACTTGATGAATGTTAGCTGATGTGTCTTAAATTTACCGTAAGTGCACGATATGCAATGTAGCACATCCGACGAGTACGGATCGATCTCATAAAAAATTAGATTTAAACTGTATTCAAATACTTACTCAGACGAGCTTTAAAGAAAAAGAGAAGAGACTGCTTGTTGAATTATAAACTACTAAAGTAGTAAACTAATCAAATATAAAGATAAATTATCTAAAAAATCTAGGGCTCTTGAATCCACTAGACCAATGAATTAGAAAGTCTTCGTATGGTTTCTCTTATTAAGATATAAAACATTAACAAGCATGGATCGTGAAGAGATTTAACTCAACTATTATCCATTAAGCATCTTATTTGCACCCTAATTAAGAAACTCTTCCTTATTTGTTGTCCAAGTATAGGCTATGAAGGGATTCTGATCCAACTATAACCCATCAAGATTTTCACAAGAAAAGAGAAGAGATGGTTTAAAAAATTTGATGCTTCTACTAATCATCCACTCTTGTATCGAATCAAGTATGAACTATGAAGAGATTCTAACCATAGCCCATCAAATTTTTTGACAAGAGAGATGAGGGAGAAGGATTCTAAAACTTAAAAGCTCGAAAATAGAGATTTAATAGAGAAAAATTCTATTCATGATCTAGCTTCATCACAAATCCCAGAGGGATTGCTTAGCCAGATATAGTTGATTTGAAGTCCAAAAAAATAAAATAAAGACTAATTCTACTTGCTGGAATTGAACTTACAAAAATTAAAAATTATAAAATTAAAAGATGCAGAAATTTAAACTATCCTATTGCAGAAATTATAATTACAGAAATTAAATAGAAAAAAAATAACTAATTTATTGCTGAATAAAAATTTTGATACAAAAAATTTTCAACTCCTAAGCCATTAACAAAGCTTGGAGTTAGAACAAAAAAAAAATTTCTTACAGAACCAGATTTCTCTCCCTCTCTTGACCTGGGACCAACCTCCCCCTGGCTGACTCTCCTCGTGTGTTGAAAGGGTGAAAAAAAGTGAGAACAAAGTGACTAAAAAGTTTAAAAGGTAGGTATGCCTGCCTCTCATACAGATCCCATATAAGAATTATAGAGTGGAGAGATATCTATGAATGGAGGTATTAGGCTTTATTTATAGGTGTAGGCAGGGAGGAGGATTTTATGTTTTTTCGATGTGAGACTAAAAATTCAAATATTTTTTTCATACGGCCACGTTCCTTCCCTCATTTTTTTTTAAATTGTTGGTTCTGCTTCACGCATCGCGCCCGCGGCCCAAACGTGTCCGCTGAGACCGTTCACCCAGGAGTCTTCTGCGTATCTTCTTCCTTTTAAAACATCTCATGACTTGCTCGCTTGAATTTATTTTTGTTCCCGAGCGCCAGCAACACCTACTTCAAATGCAAACAACGTCTTGGTCCCACTTGACTAAGCCATTAGCATTTCACGGCTCATCCACTTTTCTATGGACCAAGTGGTCCATGGTGAACCACAGATTTATAAATTGATACGGTTCATCTTTTGCCTTTGA